>NW_019154085.1:72176398-72204632 GCF_002288905.1 Enhydra lutris kenyoni | reverse complement strand
CCGCCCCCAGCGCCGCCGCCGCCGCCGCCGCGGTACGGCCACTTGGCGCGCTCCAGGCCGTAGTCGCGGAAGGCCACTTCGCGCACGGGCTGGACGTGCGGCGCCAGGTTGGAAGAGTAGGGGAAAGTCATCTGGCAGGACGACGGTTGCGATAGGAACGACGGCTTGCTGGCGAAGTCCGACGGGGCCACATAGTAGGCGCAGCCGGGCAGGTACATGCTGGCTGCGCTCGGGCCGCACTCATCAAAGTCGTTCATGGCTCCGCGGCGTGCGCGCCGGCAAGCCCCGGGCCGCTCCCCGCGCCGCCAACCTGAGCCATCGATTGCACAAGAGGCTTGGGCCAGGATCAACTAAGCAAAAATCCCCACCGGGCGCTGACGTGCAATTCATCTTGATTGATTCTGGTGGTAATTATGTCACGTGACGCCATGGAGAGAAATGTCCTTATATCTATATCAGCTCTCGCCAACACGCCCCGGGACGGCTCCTGGCGCCGAGACACGCGCGCGCTGGGGGCGGATCAGTCTCCCGCTCCAGCCAGCACTCCCCGGGCGCTCCCCGACCTGGCTGAGCCGCAGGCCGGTCACCTGTGCGCCGCCGGCGGCTGCCACTGCTGGGTGCATCTGCCACCACCCGGCTGGGCCGCCCGCCCGCGCCCGCCCGCCCGCGCCGCTTTAAGTACGCGGACCGAAGCCGGCGGGGAGGAGGAGGGAGGGGGAAGTAGGGGGAGGAAGGGGGAAGGGAAAGAAGCGGAGAGCGGTGGGGGGAGCCCCAGCCTGGGGCACAGGGGACTAGGTGTGAGGTTGTGAGGTTCCCACCCCCCACACCCCTTCCTGCAGCCGCTCCCTCCCCCGCGACGCCGCCACCCTCTGCAGCTTGCGGGTCGGGAGCTTGTTGCTTCTTGCTCAGGGGGCGTAATTGCGCCACTCTCGGGGCATACGGAGCCCTGATTTACATATTTCTCAGCCCTGCGCGTTCATCGCAGAATAACTTGGCTCTCTCCACTACTGACCCCGGGAGCGCGAGTGCCAGGCTCGAAAAAACCTACACCAAAGCCTTACCAGGAGCTCACCCAGGCCAGGGCCTCGGTGCGCACTCGGATCTCATGCCCTCTCTCCTCCTCTCTCTGTTCCTGTCTTCCTTTCTCCTTCCTCCGCCTCCCTTCAGTCTTCTCACTTCTTTCTCTCCCGTCCACTCTTTTCCCACTCCCTTCTCTTGTTCCCTCTTGCCTTTTTCCTTCTTCTTACTTTCCTCGTTTCCTCTCCTCTTTCTCTATCTCCTGATCCTCTCTTCCTTTCCCCTAGCTGTGTGTCACCACCTCTGTGTTCTCCCTGTCGCCTCTCTGCCTTTCCTCTCCTAATGCTAAAGCAAGGAGGAAGTTTAGCCAGCGGAGATGCCCCATGACCCTCTAGAAGTTGGGGGGTCTGGAGAACAAAAGGATCTGGAGTCCTACTCTAAAGGTGCCTGGTCTCCCATTCCCCACCACGGGAGACAAACCACCGACGCCTCTACCCTCCTCACCCTCTCTGCTTTTTGGCCTGAGCTAGGACCAGCCCGCCTCACAACCGGCCCCTTCCCTGGTCGGAGACCCGCCAAGGGCTACGAATCCCGAATCCCCACCGCCTGGTCTCCCCTAGGCTGCTGCGGTGCCCTTGAGCCGGAATGGTCCCTGTGGGGGGGCGGGGGTAAGCCGCCCCCCCCAGGTCCCTCGGCTCTGGGGAGGAGAGCAGAATGCTCTCAGCAGCTTTTTCCTCCTTGGTTGAACTTCTCTGCAGCACTTGGCCCCGAGAGACCCCCATCCATTTGCCCCAAGGCCTCACTTTCTTCCACTGCCGCCGGGTCCCTCTTTCCTAGCCCGGGGGTCCAGGCGAGGCCTGGACTCCCGCCTCCAGGAGAGCCAGTGCTTTCCAAAGGTAAAATCGGTCTCTCAGAAAGAAGCTTTCCAAACCCAAATCCCAGAACCAAGGGCAGGAAGTTACCCCTCTCCCCAAGATTCCTCAGCCCAGGCAATCCCAGCACGGGGTTCTGGGCCTCAGCCCTATGCCCAGAGCAGGCGGTGCAGGCTGTGAAGCTGGTTCCCTCCCTGGCCCCCGCTGCCGCAGTGCCCGTGTGGCGAGCTCTGCCCACCATGCCGACAGACAGAGAAAAGGCGGGTGATCGGAGCTCATATCTATTTTCTGGCCGCTGTCCCCCCCCCTTCTCTCCTCCCTCCTTTTCTCCCTCCCACTCTTCTTCCTCCGCCCCCCTCCCACCTCTGCTTTCCTCCCAACACTGCGCAAACAGGTCTGTGGCGACTGGAGGGCAAGGAGGCTCCCCCCACCCCAGAACTGCCTATCGTTTTGTGAACCCTCCTTCCAGCTGGCACCCTCGCCCAGGTTCCCTCTCGCCCCTTTCTCCTCAGTCCAGACCGCCAGCACACTTATCTGCCTCTCATCTCCATCGCCCGCCAAGCCTCTCACTTTCGGCTCGTGGTCGACGCCCCTGGATCTCTCTCCTAAAATGGCTCCCCGGACACTAGCCCTGCGGCAGCTCAGGACCCAGGGCAGCAGCTGCGGGGACACCCCCCACCCAGCCGGGTCTTTACGTGTCTGGGAGTGCGCAAAATTCTCGCACCTTCTCTTTGCACGGGGTGGGGCGCAGGCAGCCCGCTGCCCCCAAAGCGAAGCCTGCTGACCGCTGAAGAGGGAAATGGGGAGGACGGAACCATTCAAGTTCAACGACATGGCGATGGCGGCTTCGGTTGGAGCCGCGCTTTGGCGGGGGAGGGTGAGCCATCAGCAGCGGCGCGCGGGTCCAAAGAGGAAGGGGCAGCGGACCCCTCTCGGCGCGTTTGCTTAGATCCCCGCCCCCACCCCCAACACTTGGGCTTTCATTTTGGGCCCAGCCCACTTCGGCCTTTTGCCCCAGCTCCCTCCTGGATCCTCACTCCGAAACCCAAGGAAAACCGCAGCCTCCCGACCCGCGCGTCCCGCGAGAACCTACCATGAAGACTCCAGCGTTGTGGCCTTGTCCTTGCCTGCGCGGCCCCACTCGAAGCACAAGCGCATCCGACCCTTCCCGCACAGCCAGCTGCTCCGCGAGTGGTAGCTTTCCGCGCAGCGCCCAGACGCGATGCGGTAATTTTGAGCCACCCAAGATAAGACACTAACTTGACCTTAACTTTGTCAGGGCGCCCCTGGTATCTGGAGAACGTGAACAGACACTGTCTGGCAGCCCTCGTAAAAGCTGACTGGGGAAGGGATTCTGAGTCATTTCATTTATTGCCACTACAGTTCTGCAAGAAAGCTTTTCCTCCCTGCCAAACTTTAATTATTTATGCTCTTTTGGGAAACGAAAGAAGAGGAGAAACGCGGGGAAAAACACCCAGAGCCAGTCCCTTCCCTGCAGAGCCTTCGGAATGGGCTCCCTAAGTCAATTGACTGGAGAACAAAAATGTGGGGAGATCACCTTTGTCCAAGGACGGTCGGACAGGCGCTGTGCACCCCCCCTCACGAAGTGGGGGGTGATTGCAGCTGGGAGAGGCGGGGTGAAGAGGCACCCCCCCCCCAGACATGAATATTTACAACGGTTCTGGATTTCTCCTCCACCGGCTGGCCTCCCGGAAACCTCCCTAGTCCTCCTCCTTCAGAGAGAGCCCCCAGGCCTTAAGAGTCCCCCGGTGGGCCCTCTGAGCTTGCAGCCGGTTGAATACCAGCCGAAGCCATTTTTTCTCGTTTAAAACCCTTTTTCTCGGTCAAGAGGCCTGCCCAGACTGCAGCATTTCGGAGGACGCATTTATCTTTGTGCGAGAGAATGTTGAGCCCTCAGATTTCAGCATCATTTCTCTCTGCATTTGTTTCTTAGGAATTTTATCGTGGTTCCAAATCCCTGCCAGAACCTTGGCTAGGAGAGGAGAAAGGACATCACCGCCTTTGAATTTGTGCGGATCAGTAAGAGGGATAAATTTGAAAAACATTGCTGAAGCTCCAATGGACAACGATATTTTACACTTAGAATAATTTCAATCTCTTTGGGGAGTGGTCTCCATGAATTTCTCCTTCAACCCCACCTCCCAGACTAAAGAGAAAGAGCACGATGATTTAATGGTATACATTGGAAAGAAACTGTTTCTCCGTGTTATCCTAGGGCCTGCATCTAATTCCGGTTTCCTAGTCCTTTACCCAGCTCTCTGGACTTGAGGTCTGCGTGTGGCCTCCGCCTTTGTTCGGCTGTTTTGGGAGAGAGACTCAGCTCCTGGTGCAACTAGCTCCCGGAGCCCCATCAGGTGGGAAGACATTTCTAAAGATAGGGACTCACAACCTCTTGATTCTTTTTTCCCTGCTGTTGTATTTTTTTCTTAAAAGAGCTGTTTTTAAATTGTTTTAAAATACACATCAAATTTGCTTCAGGAAAGGGGAATCGGAGCCCACGAATACTTGGTATTAGAGATTTAATGGTTTTGCTAATTCTTCCACTATCTAAAACTAGGAATTCTCTAGTTTTCATTTCAAAGCTAGCTGGGATCTGCGGTCTGCAAGCAGATAGTGAATGCTGAGCAGACTTTAACTTCTCCAGCTTCAGCTAGAGGCTCCTAAGGCCTACAATGGGGTGTGGAGGCCACATTTCCCAAGGGAATCTGCTGGACTCCAGACAGAAGTGCCAGGATGCAGAATTTCCATAGGGCATAGCCTGTTCCAAAGTAGCCTGACTGAAACATGGCAGGGAGAGATGTTTTGTGTTGAAATCTGAGGATCCTCATATCTTGACAACACCCTCCCCCAACAGCAAGCCCTAAAGTTTGAGAATTTAGGCAAAATATAGAAGCACTGGCCTACAAGCTAAGAGTTCACTTAATGCCTTCCAATCTGCTCCAAGACCCCCGTCTCCTCCCACTCGGATGCTTCATACACATTTTGTTCAAAGGCTTTTATACACCATTTTCAGACTGACTTGGAAGCCATTTTCTCATTTAATGAACAGTCAACACCTGCAGTGAAAACACAACCAGGAAAGAAAAACGAATTTGGTGGCCTCAAATCATGAGGAGGGAATCTGAATGTTTTTGAAAAATTGACATCAGTCCCTTGACAGCTTGGCTGGGACCTGTATATTTATTTCCACTCAAAACATTTCGATGTATCTGATATTTACAAGCTATTGTTTTTTGGACAAAATCAAAACAACACAAAACATGCACAACAACTATTAGATAGCAAAGAAAATGTAATGTCTAAACATAAACTGCGGTAGGTTGGACTGAGGCTTGGGGCTCTCTGGGAGGTGCTCGCTCCAGATCTAGGGCCTAGTCCTCCGCTGAAAATAAGTGACTTGAGGAAGGAATCGTCAACTCTTTGGCTGCCATACATCTCAGTAGGAGCTGGGGGGTGCTACTTCTCAGAAGGAGAGGGAAAAGAGGTAGGAATGATAGAAGGAGCTGGAGGGGGGGCTCAGTTTCTCTGAGGGTAAGGCAGGACACCCCAGCACAAACAAAACAACTCCATCTGGCATCAGGAACCCCAGTCTCCACAAAACAAACCCAGCAGGGCCCAGGGCCTTACAGGCGCCCCTGAGGCAGGCCAGACGTAGGCTCAGAAAAGGCACAGTGGCTGAGGCACAGAAAGGCCCCCTGTGGAGTTGTGTGGTGGTGAAGAGGGTGAGAGAGGGTGAACTTCTCTCTACTTGGTCAACAGCAGCGACCAGGGGCTAAGGATTTGAGGGACCTCCTTCTTCACCCCCTGGCTGATGGAGGAACTTTCGTCTCTCCCTATGGTGGCCCATTATCTTAATTCAAGAAAGACATGTCCACAACTTTACCCATCTGAAGAGGGAAGCCATATTTACAGTTGAATGTAGGACACCCCTCTCCTTGCTCACTCCCTTCTCCTCCCCCTGGATATTTTTCCCACATCCTAGTGCAACCCAGCCTCAGAGCAGATTAGCAGCTGTCCTCACCAGAGCTGAGTCCAATTACCGAGTGCAGGGCTCTGGCCTAGACATATGGGAGGAGATAGGAGAAGTAGGAGAAATTTTGCCAGCCCTGTCTAGAGACCACAGTTTGCCCTGGAGTCTCAGCCTCCCTGGAATCCACGGGAAGGAAGTATCCACCCCATTCTGTCCAGCTGGAGGGGCCAGCCCAGCCCAAACTCGGAGGGGTCTTCAAATTTGTCCAGACACACCGTCCCTCCCCTCCCCTTCCCTCCCGAAGTATGAATGTTTAGGGTGGCTTTTGTCCTCCAAAACCAGCCAGGGCAGAGAGGAGGGGGGTGGTGCCCTTTCTTTCTCCAGATCCAAGTTTCTGGCTTTGCCACAAGGGGCTTTGGCTGCAAAGAGACAGAATTGTGCCTGCAGCCCTTTTCTACTCCTTCCCGAAGGACTTCCCAGATTTAATTCCACTCAGAGCTCTAGCGGGGTGCCTACTAAATTCAAAAAGGACTGGGGAGAAGAGGAAAGGGAGTCTAGGTGGAAGCAGAAATCCAAGTACAAGGGTGCTAGAGTGAGCGCCCATGTAAATAACCCAGACAAGAGCTAGGACAGGTGACCCCAGACCCCTACTCAGGAAGCCTCAAGGCCAAGGTTATACTTCGACTTCTGCAGAACCCTCCCAGAGAGCTGGAAGGGTAGAGAGAGGCCCGACTGGCCCGGTCTCCAAATCCTCTGCTGGCTTCCGGGGCGGCAGACTGAGCGGAAGGGTGCTGGGGACCAGCGGAGAAGGAGCGGAAGGAAAAGCTCCTATCCACAGCTCTTCCTACACGCCAGGTCTCGGTTTTAAAAAGGCAGGCCTGGCCAGCCGCGACCACGCGGGGAGCTAGTATAGCGCCAGTGCCTGCTCGCGCAGGACCACGCGCTTCTTTTTCATACGCCGGTTCTGGAACCAGATTTTGACCTGCTGGTCGCTGAGGTTCAGCCTGTTGGACAATTCCTTGCGCTTCTGGCGGTTGATGAATTCGTTGAGGAGGAATTCGTTCTCCAGCTCCGCAATCTGCTGCTTGGTGTAGGGTTTCCGCTTCTTGCGGGTCCTCCCTGGGGCCGCCCCCCACGGCAGGCCTGCAACACAGCCCCAACCCAAGTCAGCCCGGCCGGCCGCTCCTTGTAGCCTGCCCGCCCTCCGCGGCTCCCTCCCCCTACACACTCTCCCCTGCACCCCACCTCCCAACCCAGCCTAAACTGGCCCAGGGAGCATGGCCACCGTTTACCGTCGGGCAGCGAAGGTCGCAGGCAAGGGGCGACGCTCGCCGCCTGCACTGTCATGTTCAAGTTGAGCGGGCCCTTGGCGTCGTCCTTGAAGCCGGCAGCGCAGGGGGTCCCCTCAAGTAGGGTTGCAGAGCCCGCTGCCGCACGGCCCACACCAGCGTAGTCGTACTTGGCCGCTTTGAGAGCAGCGGCCGCTGGTGCCAGGCTAGACTCGGGGACGAAGGGCGGCCGCGCACGGCCACGGTCCTCCGGCCCAGCAGCCACATCGGGCGCATAAAACTTGGCGGGCTCTTCGGGTCCGTCCTTGGCGCCCAGGGGCTGCAGGCCGAGCGGCCCGGAACCAGCCAGGTAGGGCTGCGAGAAGCTGCCGAAAGCGGTGGCACCGGCAGGCTGCGCTGGGGCGCAGGGGGCGGGCGTGGTGGCCCAGGGCAGCGCGCCTCGCGGGTATGAGATGGGGGGGAGTGCGGCCAAGTGGCCGCCATTCGGCCGCAGGTTGGAGAAGTAGAAGGAATCAGGCGACTGCAGATTCAGAAGCGAGCCCACATAGCCCGCTCTGTAGAGACTGCGCTCACACATCTCCAACAAAGGGCTTCGGCTGCGCTTGCAGCAGTATTTAGTTACAACCGGGAATAAGCCGACAGGCTCAGACGATTGGACGAAACTTTGCCTGCAGGTTCTTCAAAGCCGGTCATTTCAGCACCGCCTACATCCCCCCGACCCGTTTCCCCCCCTTCAGGGTATTATGATAACACCCGCAATATTGGATGGCAAAGGCCGAGGCTGCCAGGCAGAGCCAAGGAACGTTGAGCAAAGGTGAAACCACTGGGAGTTCCCAGGTTCATCTTCAGGAGCTGGGGACATTGGGTGCCTTTGCCTGAGTGTCCCTTGGGATCCTTATTGGTCTTGATTAGCTTTGAACTCCCTTCTTCCACTGGATGCCTGGGCCGGGCTTGCTTCCACCAGCGTTAAGTTGCAGCTCAGGCCTTTTCCAGTACTGTGCACCTCTAGGCTTGCAAGGAGAGCCCATGGTGTGGTGGGGCTACCAGCTCTGTCCCTAGGCCTGAGCAATGCTTCTCAAATGCCGATTCCTCCCTGCCCTGTCCCTCTGGAGAGGATTCTGCCCTAGTGGTCTAGCAGCGAAGACCCACACACTGCCTGAGCCCGGCACAGTCCAAGAAATTGGCTGATGGAAGAGAAATGAAGCATAAACTCTGCCCAAGTTTGGCTCCCAGGAAGGTGGTTTCACACCAGTTCTGGTGTGCTTCTCCATGGCCAAGCCCTCTGCTCCCAGGGAAGTTGAGGCCATCCATGTCCATGGAGAATGCTGGCCAGGGAAGGGGCAGCTGCATTGGCCAATTGTGGCCAAAGGCTACATTCCTTTTATTGCCTGGAGTCACCTTGGTGACTACATCCTGCCAACCAGAACTCCAAGCTGTTCAACTCTGCAGCAGGCAGATCAAGATGAGCTCCCCCGACCTGATGTGGAAGGACAGAAGAGCCAGAGTCATTCGGCTGGGAACAGCGGGGCCCACCGAGGAAGCAGGCTGGCGGCGTTCCTCGGCTCAGTGCCTCCAAGGCGGCTGGCGGGTTCGGGGTTCTGGCGAACAGGGATGCGTCGGGGCCGCTCTCCCTCGCTGGGAGCAATGCGGCCGCCCCCCTCCGCAGGCCCTCCAATTTAGTTTGGCCAGAGGGCTATGGGTCCTCCTCTCCTGCCTGGGTCCCGAGAACCCCAGCGACCGCGTGACTGGAGCCCGCCCCAACCTGCAGCCCGCCTCGCCGGTCCCAGAGCCAAGCTGGAATTGGTTAGACCGCCCGCTCCGGCACGGAGACCACACAGGCGCCGCCGGAGGGCAAGGCTGACCACCGCGCTGCGTCTTTATTGTGTGAGTCATGGCGACCGATTGGGCGGCTCTGGGGAACGCAGTCGGTCTCTTCCTCCCGCTCTAGGGCGGGGGCAGGGGGTGGGCATGGGGATGTCCCGGACTCTTCAGGGTTCTGTCAGAGTTTCTTTAGGAGTTCAGACTGAGAGACAACTGCGCTCCCGGTCCTTTCGAGGGGTGTGGGGTGGGGTGGGTGGGTGGTGTAGGCATAAGCTGCAACCTCAGTTCCTAAGGACTTAGGGGATCCAAGCTCTCATTTTGGGAGACTCTCCCTGTTTTCCAGGAGCCACAGCCTCCCCAGGCCCGAAACTCCAGCTCCAGGGATCCCTGCAGTCTCATCTCCTCCTGTCTCAGCATACAGTGATGCGCCGGTATTTCCAGGTTCAGGGGTGTCTTCTCCGGACCGTTAGGCATCCGCACAGCTGCGCTTTACCCCTAGGGACTAAAGATATAAAGGGACTAAGTGAGAAACAGAAAGACTAGAATAACTAGACTCCCTCCATTTCTCCTTGGCTCAGAATGGTGGCGCAGCCGCCCTACCTTATCTCTTGGATTTATAATTTCCGAGGTCCAGCAAGCAAAGTTGTACGCTGGGATCTGGGAGCTGGAGACTGCGCCGAGGGGCGGGGTGGGCGGGGTGGCGGGAGGGAAGGGCAGGAGGCTTGGCGGGTGAGCTAGGGAAAGGGAGAGGATTTGGCCAGGGAGCTAAACGGAGAGCTCTGCCAATGCCGCCGACCGCCCAGGAGATGGCGAGCGAGCTCCACGCCTGGCGACCGGCCGCCGCACGGTCAAGATCAACAGTGAAGGGCGGCACAGCCGGCCTGGGGTCGCCAGCCCGTGCGGTCACGGCCCGCTGCCAGGCTCCGCCAAGAGTCTCGGAAAGCCGGAGATCGTGGCAGGAAGGCCGGGCGGGACAGCGGAGTCAGAGGCACCTAGCAGGCTGCCAGACACGGGGAAGCGTCGCGGCCGCCTCTTTGTCTGGCGGTGCGTCCCGGCTGCAGAGCGTCCTTCGGCTCTTGACTCACGCGGAGACGCGCGGGCCTCTAGTCTCCACCAGTGGCGCTCAAAACCTGCCGCGTTTCGGAGGCGCTCTCCCTGCGGCCTCTCAGTTTCCACCCGAAGGAGAGGCCTCTCTCCGAAGCTCCCTTCGCCCTGGCTCCCCGCAGGCCTCCCTTCCAGCGCTTCGGCCACCTACCGGCCCCTCAACTCCCACCTCAATTTGGAATATAAAAGGAATGCATATAAATAGCAAAGTCATCATCTGTTATTGATTTAGCCATCAATTCAAATTCCACCGGAGAGCATCTGAGCCGTTTTAATCTTCAGCAAACCTCCCATTTCTCTTGGGCGGAGGGAAACTGACCTGCACACTACAGATGAAAGGAAAACCTCGAGGCGATCCCCCCATCCGACAGGAAACCTTCGAAACCTAGGAATGGAGTGCGGCCCTGGAGTCTGGCATTTACCGAAAAAGGAGGGAAAACAGGCCGGTTTCACATGAAAGCACATCTTGCGAGGAAAACAGAGAAAATGTTAGAAACTCTTCCTGAGAGTGGAGGGTCGGGGTCCATGTGTCCCCATTTTCAGGGGTTATTTCTTCTCCAGTTTGAGTCATAGTCCGTTCTCTCTCTCTCCCTCTCCCCCTGTCTCTCTCTGTCAGTTCAGATGAAGTTGGCGGCCCTCAGCCAACCATCGGTCCAAGATATGAAAGAAATCAAGCCGGGCCAGAGAAAACGAAAGTAGCTTTGGACCGTGGGGCTCTGCGCCTTCTCTGGCAGATCCGTAAGGGAACCCTCCCGCTAGAAGAGTTTACATATTGTGTGAAGTTTTAAACATCTGTATTTAACTTACATTCCAAAAAGTTAGCAACCACTAAATCGATTTGTGTCCCGGCGCTAACAAAAATGAGGCACCCAGTTCCTCAGCGGCCGTTTCCCGGAGTGGCAAAAAGGCCTCAAAAAGAAAGTTCATAGTGCCTAAAAATTGCGACTAGAGGTTTAGGGTGTATAATTATAGTTTCAGTCCTCAAATGCTGTTTGGAGCCTGCTCAGAGAAGGCGATAAAGGATCAGCTTGAAATGTTTCTTTTTCAATTGCCAAATATGGATATGTCTAATTTCAAGACCTTCCAAGAGTAGATATTTACAACAGCCTTTCTAGGAAGAACACCTTCAAGCGAGCACAATTACCTATAACCAGACACAAACATACGTATTGATTAAAAAAAAAAACAAAACTATTTGAATAAGGTGGTAATATTCAAAGAGAAGGAAAATTTTTATTGGAGATTTTTTTTGTCTGGCAAAAAATACCATTTCAGACACCACAAATTATATTCTCATTTAAAGACATCACTACTTATGATAAAGGCACAGGGAAAAGGGCAGAGAGGGGTGGCAGAAATGGAATGGAGGTTTCAGAGAGCAGAACTGGGGTTGAGTGTCCATCTATAGAGAACATCGTAATGTTCAAGACAACTAGATTTTATAATAAATAAGAGCACAAGAGGTAACACAAGCTTGGAAAAAGAAAACAAATATATAAAGACACAGAAGAAACAAGAGAGTTCTGTTTATTTGCATCTCCCTAGGAATTAAAAAATGATTTTTAAATGCCTGCAGCACTGCACACATAGCTCACAGACATCACATCTACAAAAATAATCTCTCAGTTGTATAAATATGCAGCACTTCAAAAGTAGTTATTTATCATCACTTTCAGAAACAGTTTTTTTTTTTCAAAAATATTGAACTATAGAGCTCCACATTTTTCGTATTTGTTAGATGTTTTAAAACTCCACGAGAGGCTCAATACATTTGTTCAGACAGTCGAGTTCTTCACTGGGTTCTGGGTAAAAGTTCCCACCCCTGGTCACACTGATTCAGTCTCTTTCAGGGGACTGAGGAGATCACCTCATTTCTAGTCCCACAGATCCAAGGTCAAGGAGGAAGTGTGCATTTATATCATCCACGGATCACTGTCACACTTGCAGCCATTTAAATATCTGCATCTAGAGCTGGGGAAATGAAGGCATCCATGAGGACACATTATTTTCAAATTAAAGATTATAAGAGCACAAATCGACAGGGCATACTAAACACATAGAACTACAACAGCAAGTGAAAGATCCGAAGTAGGAAAGATTGTCTTCATTCCAATATCGATACAAACTCTATTTAATAAGGTAGCTGCTTTTAAAGCTATCACAGTACCTCCAGCTGCCTGCTTTTAGACTTTCCCGGTGACCCAAGAGCACTGTCTGCCCAGAGCTGTTTCCACTTGCCTCAGGGTGACTGCTGAGAGCTAATGATTAAATTGCCCAATCACATGACGGATATAAATGACTGCAGATCAGTTCTACCCTAATAGATTACGAAGATAATCAGTGCTGGAAACAGGCATATGAAGTGATTTAAGAAAATAAAACCCTAAAATCATAATGGCACTTCTGAAATTCTTTGGGGGGGATTATTAAAAAATACTTCAAGTCCTTTATACTGGCCTGGAGGGAGAAACAGAACATTAAAAACATCATAAAAAAAAAAAACCTAGACAAGAACAAAATCAATAATAAACAAGTAAGAAACAGAACTACAAAGTCAGGTTGGGCAGCAAAAGGTTTTGGAGCCAGATAAGGGAAAGAGAGAAAAACAATTCACAAAATTTGCCATCATTGGCAGGGAGATGGGGGGAAATTAAATACATATTCAAGTCTTTCCGAAGGTCTTTTGGAGACAACTGAAAGCATTTAAACTCTCTTTGGCCAATCTGGTCCACATCAGGAGACAGTGTCTTTGAGCTTGGAGACGATTTTCTTGTCTTTCACTCTTCGGTTCTGAAACCAAATGGTCACTTGTCTCTCGGATAGGTTCGTGGCAGCCGAGATCCGCCGCCGCTTGTCCTTGTTAATGAACTTGTTAATGGCATACTCGTTCTCCAGTTCTTTGAGCTGCAGTTTGGTGTAGGGTACCCTCTTCTTCCTCCCCCGACGGTAGACACACATATCTGGCTGATTTAGAGCCACATCCCCTGGTGTAAAAAACAGCATGAAAAAAATTAGACCAGGGATTCTGGAGCACCACTGGGGGCTGTGTGTGTATGTTTGGAAGGGGTATGGGAAATAAAGAAAACCAGGCTGTTTGCATTTTATTATTATTTACACAGACATGTTATTTACACATTATTAAAGAAAGATATTTACACTTCAAAGTGAAGGCCATTTGATGGACCATCATGGTTTCTCAAACCATCATCTTAACAAGCCTTCAATTTTATGGCATTGTTATTGGAGACAGTTATAAGGATAGTCTCTGCAAATGTCTGTTGCACACATACAAACATACACAGACCTAAAAAAAAAAATCCAGGGTTTTTGTTCAAGCTTTGATTTCTTGTGTTCCTGTGTTTGGAGTTTGCGAGCTCTTAGAAGCTTTAGTGGTGACCCTAGGAGAGTCATATCCTTCAAAAGTGGGACCCAACTGTTTGACACTTCTTCGGGGAGGAGGAGCCAAGGCCTGAGCAAAGGGCACGCAAAGACCCTCAACTGTGGGAGAAAAACAGGCTTATGCCGGCACAGGAGAAGAAAAGGGATGTGAGGGGGACCGTTTAAGTCAAAGGAGAAATTTACAATTTTCAGGCAAACCACAGGAACTGTTTCATCAGGTTAACCTTGGCTGGGCAAGGGGCACAAGCGCAGCTTCCAAGTAGGGACCTACACGCCTGGTGCTTTCTTTCCCTTCTCTCTCTCTTCCCTCCCCCCACTCCTTCCCTCTAGGCTTCCCCGTCCACACACCCCCCACCCCGCCCCATCCCAACGCTCCTACCTGGAAAGGATGATTTCCAAAAGTGGGAGCCCTGTGGCTGGTCCTTAGCGCAGTACACCTGGCTGTTCCACCCGTTGGCCAGCGTCCAGGACTGGTAGCCCTCCATGGAGATGTACGCCTCATGCCGAGGCTCCCCGGAACCGAAGGTAGACACCATGTCGATGTAGCCAGGCACATGCTGGTAGGGGCTCGTGTAGCCCTGGTAGAAGGACACCTCCTTGGCTCTGGCGGGCACCTCGTTGGCTGGTACGCTGCTGCTTGCCAGGCCCGACACGTCCATGTACTTCTCCACCGGGAAGCCTCCCAGCGAGGCGTGCGGCGACGACTTGAGAGCGTTTTGCTGCAAGCCCACTCCGTGTGACATGCGGCAGCTGTAGTAGCCGTTGCCGAAGTGGTAGCCGTAGCCCAGAGCTGGGGCGCCCGGCGGCGCTGCAGCGGCCGCGCCGGGCGCCGGACACTCTTTGGCCGAGGGAGCCTCCGGACGCGCTGCGACCACAGCCGAAGATGACGACGACGAGGCGGAGCCCGCACGCTCAGAGGTCCCGGGGTATGCGAAGCCCGAGGCCGCCGCCGCCGCCGCCGCGGCCGCCGCGGCCGCCGCCGCCGCGCGTCCGGAGTGTGTCCCGGCGAATACTGGCGCCGAGAGGAAGCCGCGACACTGGCCCGGCGCCGCCGCCGCCGCCACAGACGAAGAGGAGGAGGAGGCTGGGGCCGCTCCGGCGGCCCCACCGTCCGCCCGCAGCCCGTCCATGTCCCAGCTCCCCGCGCGGCTCATGGCCCGGCCTGGCCCGGCCCCGGCCCCGGCCCGGGCCCCGCGCAGGACACCATGGCGCGGCGCGCTTCCTCCCTCCTCTCCTTTCTCTCTCGTTCTCTCGCTCCCGCCCTCTTCCTCTCGCCCTCTCTCCCTCTGCGAGCCTCCCGCCTCCCGCCCGCCCGCCCTCCAACAGGTTAGCTCATCGCGGGACGTTTATAAAAACGAAGTTCAGGTTGGGAGGGGGCCTGGGCCGGTCGGGGGGCCTCCTCCCTCCCCGAGGGCTCCCGCTCGGGGCCGCGCCATTGGCTGCGCGGGGCCACGTGGGGGTGGGGGCGCGGGAGAGCCTGGCTCCTGGCCGGGGCCCCGCTGGACCCACCCACCCGGGCCCCTACCTCTTCCCAGCCCCTAGTGCAGCCCACCGCCCCTTCCCGCCCTCCCCCGGACCCAGGCGTTTGCGCCGCAGCCAACCCCCACGAGTTGATTGCGCGACCGCCCATCCTAGGCCCTGTCTGCGACTGAGACGGGCGCCGAGGCCTGCGCCTTGTTTCGGACAGGGCTGGTTTTGCCACCTCTCCTCGGGTCCCGGAGCTGCACAGCACAACGAAGGCGAAGGACAGAGATGGCCAGAATGACGTGAAAACAGATTGCTTTTGGATCCCGTTGCTTAATCCCTTGGATTAGCTGACCTAGACCCCAAGCCCGAGGAAGTCCATTTTCCCTACCTCGAACAACCGCCACGGGCATTTCACGCAGGTTGTCATAAGGGATCCTCCGAATTAAGACTAATTGGAGCAGGTCCTCCCTAAACACACACATACAGTCCACCAGGAAAATGCCCACGAAGCGCCCTTAGGGAGGGGACAAAGACTCACAAGTAAGTCAAGCAGCAGAAAAGACCCCGCCACGACACGGCGAACCTGACGATTTGCCCCAGCGAGAAAACTCCTGATGCCTGGTTCTCCGCACTGTTCGCGTTTACACTCGGGCCAACCGGGAATCACTTCTCGATCTGGCCTCCCCAGCCTCGGCGCAGATTCCCCTCGTCAGCAGAAACACCCTGCAGAGGGCACCTGGAGAAAGCCACTCTGCTGCCCGCCCGGAAACTTCTGCGCCTCCCCTGCAGCCCGACTCCCTCCTGCATTTTGCAGCCACCACCCACCCCCGCCCATTACTCACACCAATTAATTGAAAACTTCACTTTCCCAGGGACCTTTGTTTCGCTTTCTTTTCCAAGCTGCCAACTGCAGAGAACTGAGAGGGGCAAATTAAGAGGGTGGTTTTTTTTCCAAGCCAAATTGAGGCTCCAGATAGGAGCAGCCCTGAACAACTGGGTCTGGCCTTCAGGGGAGAGAGTGGGCTCCTGGTGTCAGCCATCACAGCCCTGACCCGACTCATCCCTTTGCACCATTTCTCTGCTACGGAGCCCCCGCCCACCACCACCCATCTTAGTCGCTGGGGGGTGGGGTGGGGGTGGAGAGCTGGTGTGTCTCCTGGGGTAAATTTAAGGGTCCCCTTAAATTTAGGGGCAACATTCGATCTGAGCAGTTAAAGGTGCTGGGGTGGGTGCAGAAGCCCTCAGAGTGAGCCTGTTTGGTTCTGCAGCATTAACTCCCCAGGCCAGCCCATCTTCAAGAAAATCGCACCCATGAGCCTGTGATTGATGAAGCCAGCTTGTCACCCAGCCCTGCCATTCCTGGACCCAAGACGCGACTGGATGGGGCGAGTAAAAAAAGCCAAGGAGGCCGTCCTGGGCCTGGCCTGGCATTGCAGGGTGGGCTGCTGGTGTCGGGAGTGTTGACACGCAAAACCCAGTAACCATAAAAGGCTCAAATAAAGGGGAAAGTTATGAGAGGGGCGCTGGAAAGGAAAAGCAGGGGAATTTGACCTTTTTGAAGTCCTAGATGTGTTCATGATCAAATTTGAGTCAGAGGGGCTTGAGCCTTTGCAGAAAATCATAGGGAAGTTTTCTGGTGCGAACAATTTTGGTTACTTGAAAAATGGAGGCAAAAGTTAGTAACGGAAGCTGAATCGGCGTTTTAAAAAAAACACCAGCCCGTGCTAGGTGACAGAGGTTGCTGATTTTTTGGAAGAGTTTGGCTGGGTCCTCTTCACCCAGCAATTTCGGTACCAAACCAGTCGTGGAACATCAACCTGAAACACTCTTATTTTTCCTTTGTCTCCCTTGCTTTTTCTCAGAGAGGGAAAACAGAGTTAAACATTTTCCCCCCATGATCTCAAAAAGCAAATTTGCTGAAATAATTTCTAAGGCATAACTGGAACCAATGAACTTTCAGTCTTTTAAAACTAAATGTCCCTGTGATTCCTCCCCCCATACCAGAGACCTCTGTGCCACATTCTAATGGATAAATACATTTTAATAGTCAATTATATGTCAAAATATGAAGAAAATGAAATTCAGCTAGGAAGGAAGAATTTGTCAAGTTTTGCCGATTTGAGACAACCCTTCAATTTTGACTGAATTTTCCATGCAGCAAATTAAGTTCTGCAGGGCTGGGAGGAAAGTCTGAATTAATGCCCTGGTTGAAAGACACTTCTCAATCATGGCCCTGCCTCCAGTTGCCCTGTGGGACCTTCACAGGACTCGGGGTTTCTCTGTCCATCCTAGTGGATATTGGGACTCGGGAGGTTTTAAACAATAAGGAGTATTGCCTCTTGCTATTCTGCTGCTGAACCTGCTTCCAGTACAGCCTTCAAGGTCCTGGACCTGGGGGAGGGAATTCCTAAGGAGGCTCGGACTGGACCCTGTGAGAGCCCTTAAACCCAGCACCCCAGGGCAGCGGCTGCTATGGGATCATAGGGCTGCGGATGATTACCAGGCAAAGTCAGGGTTGCTCTGTTTATGAACTAATAAGACACATAATTTACAAGCCAGGGTGGTAGGTAGTAGATGAATTTTGAGGCCGAATTTGCGGAAACATTTCATTTAGTTTGTGTACCCTGTGTCCGAGTTGATTTTAGGTTTAAGCTCAATGGAAATACTTTCCTTTAATTGGTCAGGAGCACAGACTGAACCCTGTGTATGTGTGTGGGTATATTATGCTGGGACTTTAACAACAGACATAACCTTTGTTAAATGAAAATCTTTTGCAGCCAGACAGAAATGCCTCCAAACACTGATGTCTTATTCAGTGAAACCAGTTTTGTCACATTTCCAGATTTGGGAGAGAACCCCTCATTGTCCAAAGTCTTATTGAGAAGGGAGGGCAGAGAGAGGGAGAGGGGGAGGGAGAGATCATCTCTGTCCTCCTTTCCCACCACTCACTCATTCTCCTTTCTCCTCTCTCTCCATAGGCACCCTTTCTGGGAATCAATAATGTTCTGAAAATCACACCCTTTCTTGTCCTCCTTGTAGACGGTCTTTCAAATCATGTCCTTGTCCTGGGTTGGGGAATGGGTGGATGAAGTCTGAGATTTAGACTCACTGAAGAACAGAAGTTCCTCTGCTTGCCAAAACAGTGAGCTCAGTTAACCCCATAATCAGTGGCCATTAGCACCAGACAACAATTACCAGCTCCTATCAGAGTGGGGTGCTTGGAATTCCTTTGAAAGTCTTTTCCTTGATGGCCACACCATGAAGTGCGGGACACCCCCCTAATTAACTTGTTAGAAGCCAAAAATTAAGTGTAGAAATAAAGTCTTCATTCCAGAATAAAGCCTTAAATCCAGCGGGACTGGCTGGACCGTGTTCTTAACCAAATCTGTGTCCTGCCAACTTTGAATCTAATTTCTCTCTGTAGGCAATACCCAGTTTCATTCAGGTTGGAAATATATATTAAGAAAAATAAAAATAACATCCTAGGGTAAAGAAAGGGGTCTCTAGCAAAAGCCAGACAGTGGAATCCTCAGTTTGGTCACTTTCTATGTCTGAGATGTATTCCATTTGGATTTTAGAACACAGTTAGGCTTTATCAAATGTAAATTGTTTGCAGCAACAACAAAACACTCTCTAAACCCAAAGTGTTATTTGGTGGATCTAGGTTGGCCTCCCACAGAGCAGAGGGCTCTTGTTGGGATGGAGAAAACTCCAGTCCTGGCAGGAATGAAACACAGCAAGAGTCTTCCCTCTTAGAGGAGCACTAACCTCTCTGAGAAGGGGGTGCTGGAGGGTGGGCCCAGAGCTGGAGGATACCAGTAACTTGTTGCCCCCCCCCCACCTGCCCTCCACGAAACAAAAGCTGGGACTGCAAACAGTTTTCTGCTATTTTGCCTGGTGTCTCTAGGCGTGGGGTTTTCCTCGTATGCACTTCTCTAGCAAGGTCATTGTTAACTGGAGTCCAGCAAGTGCTCACTCTGTTGGCCTTTGGAAATGAAAGAAAGTTAATGTTCCTCTTCTCCCCACCTTCTCTCTCTCCCTCTTCCTCTCTCCCTCTTTCTGTCTCTTTCCATTGCCCAGAGCCCTTGGTCTCTATGAGGAATCCCCGTGTAGACACCAGCAGGGAGAAAGGATGAAGATTAGGGAAATGCCTAACCAAGAAGGTGGGCCGTGGGGGGATGGGACGTGGGGTGGGTGGGTGGCAGCGCGAAGGGAGTGAGGTGGAGAGGCAAGTGGTCAGGCTTGCTTTCCCGGCCGGGCAGCGCGCAGTTCCTCAGGCCTGGCGCTAGATGTCCCTGCAAGTTTTCCCGTGGCGTCTGAGGGCGCACAAGCTTCAGGCAGGCAGCGGGTCTGGGTAGCCCCAGAGCCCGGGAGAAAGTACCCCCCCTCCTCACCCAGGGCCGTCCCTCGTCGGGTGCGCAACTGTAGCGGGAAGGAGGAGAACCAGAAGCAGCCAGAGGGACTAAGAGACAGCGCAAGGACTGCCAGCCTAGGGATGGCCCCAAAAAGATGCCAGGAGGGAGTCAGGCCTGAGTCGCCAAAGCGGCGACTCCTTCCCTTATAAACCGAAACCTCCAAGCCATAAGCCCTGGGGACTGTATTTAACTTAAAGAAAATGCACCAGGGGTTCGAAGCCTAGGTTTTAGCGGTTCTGCTGTCCCTCTAAACCCAGGCGGCCCCAGTCCTCGAGCAAGCTTGCTTCCGGATGCGGGCCCGCGCGGGTTTGGGGCCCTCTTAGCCCAGAGCCTACCGCGCGGAAGACCGCAGCCAGGCCCCGGGCGCACGCTGGGGCTCCGTTGCAACTCCGGCTTTACCCGCGCCCCTCCCCTCGGGCAGCCTGGACACATTTATATTACCTTCAGTTCAAGGCCAAAAGTGTTTACCGCTTCACCTCGGAGGACCTGCTGCTGCTCAAGAAACAAGTATTTAGTCTGGAGGCCCAACCTGCACCTCCAAATAAAATAAATAAATAAATAAATAAATAAGACCTCCTTCATGTAATTCCTCCTTTGGACCAAAACCTGTTTTTCAGTCCATTTGGAGAAAGGCCCTCCCACACCCTCACCCCCAATGCACCCTAAAAATTCTTGACAAACCACGGGGGCATGGGCTGAACTCTTGTCTTGTTTTATTGAGTGAGTCCTGTATCTTGATGGTGAGTAGAAGGTCTCAATATGGCCCAGAGGTTACGATAAAAACTGGGAGCATCTGACTGGTCATTCTCAGTTTCAGCCTCCACCGTCTGGGAGAGGTGCAAGGTTTGGGTATTTCATTAATAAACATTAACAGAACAGTTTGTTAATCTTTTTCACTATCCGCTATACAGGCTCGGTGTTTTGGAGGTAGGCCTGTATTTCAAGAAGATGTATGCAAAAATGAAAAAAAAAAGTCAACCAAAAATGCTGCCCCAAAGCTTTTAAGAACCTTATAACTTGGATATTTTCAGAGATAAGTTTAAATCAGCAAGTCCTTCAACCTCTCTGTGTGGAAGGAGTCCATCTCCGTAAAAGGTATAATAGAATCCATCTCTAGAGTTGCTTCGAGCTTTAGAGGAGATAATATATGTAAAAAACACTTGTAATTTTAGAGTAAAAGCTACATAAAAGTTCGCCAACATTACTAGACTAGTAGATGTGGAATCTAAAATTAAGTAAGGGACATTAAATATTGTTATGGGATGTTCACCGTCTCTGGTGAAATATTGTCCGCTAAACGCAGTTTAATGAAAAATTATAGGTGTCTTTTACTGTGAGTAATTTCCCTGACGTGTTTTCCAATGTACCTTTTATAATTAACGTGCTAGAATACGAAATATTAGTGTTATTTAAAAGGTGCAAAATAGTTTTCAAACCACTAATGAATAAAGGTGTCGCCTAGAAACGGTGTTTTACCTTTTCAACAGACTGAGGTCGGGTTTGGCGCAGTCTTTGGGACCAGAGGCGTCAGGTCCCAGAGGAAGGGAAGAAAGGAAGAAGCGTGGAGTGAATGAGGAAGGGGTTGCCGTCGGCACCTCAGTCCCCAGCTGCGGCTTCTGCGATTCAAAGTAGCTCACAGCTGCCGAAACCGCGAATAAAACAGACGGGGGCGCCAAACGACAGCAATAAAGGCATCTGTGACTTCCGCCTGGGTCGCGCCTGGGCCGATCCCAACCCCCGCCAGGGCCTCGGCCACCCACGAACCCGAGCCTGGACCGAAGTGTCCCATTCAGTTCCCTAAGCAAGTTGGACTGGGCTGGGGGAGTACCCTTCCCAGGTTCCTTGGTTAGCGACTTCTCTTTGCCCGGGGACCCTACCGGGGGTGGTAGACCTGGGGGCAAAGACTGTGGAGCTAGGAGGGAGAGGTGGGGGCACTCGCAAGGCTAATCTTTGAACGCCTTAAGGGCCAGAAAGCCGCCTCAGGGAGGGCTCATAGTGCTCAGAGTCGAGTGGCCTCTGGGACAGGGTGGGAGGTGGACGCCGAGGCCGGTGCTCTTCCGGGTTCCCGACACCCACTCCACGTCCCTCCCCCCCACCTCTCCAGCCACTGCGTGTCTATCCAGCTTTGCATTTCTCACCTTGGGGGAGAATTCCGTTTATTACCTAAAGAGGTGGATTTGATTTTCTAAGCAAAGCTCACGTTGTTGAAATAAGTTGGCGCCGAGGGGAACCGGAGAGAAACTTTTGGCATTGACTATGTGTATAAATGTATATAAATATACTTAACACCTCGTCTCTCCTTACATTCCTGACGCGCCCCCAACGGGTTCAAGGTTAAAAGGAAAGCGCCAACGGAGAGATGGGCAAATAGATTCTGGGTTTGCCCCTAACACACCCCAACGTGCTGGGTGTGGCGGCAGGGAGGAAGGGGGGCTGGGTTGGGGTCTGAGTTGGCGCTGAGGGGAGGATGCAGGACCTGCGCCCAGCGCCCAGATTGCCAGGGTCTCTCGGCCTCTTCGGAAGCTCGAAGGCCGACCTCCGTGTCCCGTCCCTATCTTATCGTGTCCCTGCCTGTGACCGCGAATCTCTCCTATTTTGCTGCTGGCTGGCGGACCCGCACAGTGCTTCGGGGGCCCGGACAGGGTGGGGCGCAAGCGCGGGAGGAGATGTGCAACGGCCTTGAGTGAAGATTGATCTTCGTTAAAATGGTTGCCACCGGCGTCATTATGACCATCAAAGTTATCGCCAAGAGGCTCAGCCTCCAAGCTCAGGCCGCAGGAAGCAGCAGCAAGGCTGGTACGCGACTCTCCGCGCCCAGACTCAGCACCGGGCATACTCAGGGCCACAGGTAAGAGGTTGGGTTGGGGTAGGAGAAGAAGGAGAGAAGAAAGAAGAGCAGAGTGGAAAAGGGAGGGCAGCGGATGGAAAGGGAAGGAGGCTAAATCCCTTCTTTCCTCCTTTGACCTAGAAATTCGGCAACTTTGCCACAAATAATTCAATTTGAGGATGGAGGGGGAAAGCTGGCAACGTAGAAAGTGGATCTGGGGCAGCCCATATGGCGTTGTAAATCGCGACTGTGTTTAAAGTTAGCTATCGAATTCTACTATGAAATCGTCCAGCCGAGTTCATTTCCCCCAGGGAAAATGCGTAGGCGAGAAGCCTATCCATCAGCAGGGTTATAAAAGTAAAAAACCCAGGACTTCAAGTTCAGAACTCACTCTGCAAACGGTGTTAAAAAATCAGAGAGGACCTAATGATTTCCGTTTGGAGGCGCGGGCCCAACGCACCTCCCCAGCCACGTAGCACTAAAGTGCTTTCAAAACTCTACGAGATTTCCTTTCCCTTTCTCTCTCTCTCTCTCTGTCTCTCAGCTGGGGTGGGAGGAGAGCAGCCAGGCTGAGGCGAAGAAGTGGGGAGAGAGAAAACTCGGCGCCTTATTTGTTAAATAAAATACATATTTGGTTCTGAAATTCAAAAGATAAGTAATCCAGACTGGAGCGCAAGGTCTCCTTACGCAACTCTTCCTACATCCTCCCTCTGGTCTCCTCCCTTACCCCTCCCGCTTGTAAATGTTAAAAAAAGGGGGGGGGGCTTCCCGACGATCTACTCTGGAAAATCAAAGCATTATCTATTATTTAACACGTATCTATGTCCGAGGAAAAATGAGGAAGGCGCTGCATGATTAGGACCTAAGGGGCAACCCAGCAAACTGAGAGCGTAATGATGCCCCTAAATGAAGGGGGAAATGTGCCGCGGCGCGCTCTATTAATCAGACTGTCAATTTCACCCCCGAGGCCAAACCCCCGGGCGAACAGAACCGGCTCTGAGCCGGCAAAGGACCGGAGCCTTCCTCCTCACTTCTTGTCTCTTCTCGCCTCCTACCTGGATCTATTTGTCTGCTCCGAAGCCGCCTTCATTACCCACTGACAGGAGCGTGTATTTATTTGCTTATAAACCTGTTACAATAAATGATTATTCGAACGGCGTCATTCGTACCTTAATGACGAGCGAGCGCTACTTTTTGATGAATGACATCTCGGGCTCGGAAGGATGTATGGGTCATTTTGACCAGTCATTCCCTCGCTCTGGCATCCCACAATTTTTCCGCCTCCCTCCAAAAGAGATAATAATATTTAGAGGCGCTCGCTGGGGCTGAATGAGAATTAGCCCTAGGCGCAGCCCATCATTAGGACGGGACAGCGGGCCACTGTGACATGTTTTAGAAAGCTGAGATGATGGAAAGAATAAGAAAAGAGATGATTCTGATGGAGAGAGGGCTGCACAGCCCCACGGCCGGCAAGCGGTTCTCCAATTTGTCCGATTCGGCTGGCAATGCTGTGCTCGAGGCCCTGGAAAATTCGCAGCACCCGGCTCGCCTCAGCCCGCGCCTGCCGTCCGCCCCCCTGCACAGCGCTCTGGGAGACCTCCCTGCCAAGGGCAAATTCGAAATAGACACTTTGTTCAACCTGCAGCACCCGGGCAGCGAAAGCACCGTCTCCTCCGAAATCGCCTCCGCAGCCGAAGGCCGTAAAAAGCCGGGTCATTATTCAGAGGCGGCCGCCGAGGCGGACATGAGCAGCGACGTGGAGGTGGGCTGCTCGGCGCTGCGCTCCCCTGGCGGCCTTGCCGCCGCGCCGCTCAAGGAAAACAATGGCAAAGGTAACCGCGCCGCCCTTGCCGCGCTCTCTGGTCGCATCCTCCCCGTTCTGCCGCGGCTCCTGCTGGTCCTTCCTACTGCCTTTGCCCCTAACCGACTTTCTTCCGCAAGCAAGCTGCACCCAGCGGGCTGGGGCGGGGGCGGGACGCATGCTGGGGACCCTGCACTCCCGCTTTGCTCCTTGAGTCCCCCAGCGAGGCACAGGCCTGGGGGTTTCCAGGCCCGCCAGCCCGCTGTCGCCCGAGTCCAAGAAATTGTTTCTGCGGTCTGGTCTAAAAGCCTGTGCGAGCTGACCGACCCCTAGCCAGCCGCTGAGTCGCGCTACGGGAAGGGTGCCCTGGTAGCTGCTCTGAACTCCGTTACCCCTGATTCCCCAAGGCCGAGTGGAGGGGGCATCCTGAGTAAGTCGGAGGGAGAGTCGCCGGGCGACTGGGAGACCCGCTTGGGTCAGCGGAAGAAAAGAGTTGAAAAGTAGAGTCCACTCCCCAATGGTTCCGGTTTGAGCTGCTGCTCTTTCTCATCTTAAAAATATTTTTTAGCCAAACCCAAAGACTATCAAAGAAAGGTTGGGAGCCCTACAAAAGCTGCCCTGCAGTCTCCAGACCAGGGGAAACCCAGAGCTTACCAAACTGCGCCTAGATGTAGGCATTTTCCCTTGACCAATTTTCCTCCTGACTTGAAAATTTCCAATTACTTAAGGAAAAAAAAAACCTTCCTAATTGAGTTCTTATTATTTGGTTATGAAGGGGTCCCCAAACTTTATTGATTCCATTAAAGGCAGCAATTTATAAGCACGACAGACCCTATCAATTCAGGCAGCATCTCGCCTTCCTCTCCCGGCTTCCCCCATCCGCGCTCAGCCCCAGCGCGGAGATCGCGGCCCTACAGTGACTCTCGCACTGTCGGCCGTTTGTTTGCCAGGGTACGCGGAGAGCGGCTCTGCCGCCGGCACCACGACGTCTGCGTCGGGCTCTGGCCTTGGCAGCCTGCATGGAGGTGGCGGCAGCGGCGGTGGCGGGGGCGCGGCGCTGGGCGGCTCCGGCTCCGGCGCGGATCAGGTGCGGCGCTACCGCACCGCGTTCACCCGCGAACAGATAGCGCGCTTGGAGAAGGAGTTCTACAGGGAGAACTATGTGTCTCGGCCCCGCCGGTGTGAACTAGCCGCGGCGCTCAACCTGCCGGAAACCACCATCAAGGTATTGATTCCAGCACGCGCCTTTTCTAGCCTCCCCGGGGTGTCTGGGTTGATTTTTGTTTCTCCTTTCTTCTTCCTGGGTGGCCACATTTAGCTGAGGGCCTGAAAATCGCGGGGTACAGTTACCAAAGAAACTGGCATATTTATTTCTCAGCTGCTGAATCCGAAGGGTTGCCCGGCCTTGCTGACCTGGGAAGGCCCGGGAATGGCGGAGCCGATGCCAGAAACGCTGGCCTCTGTTCGATTCTGCCCAGCGCCTGCCCAGGTGTCCCTAGCTCATGTCCATGGCCCCACTTTCCCTTCGGCGGCAAAGCCGGCTGGTCTTTGTTCCTCTGGCACGAACCCTAGGTGAAACTTTTCATCTGCTCTTGATCTTGGAGATTTATTTCCCACATAAATCGTTACAACAAGGAGAAAGGAATACTGTATTTTGAAGATCGATTGGGTTGAGAAAGTAGTTTCCTAAACATTTTTCTCTTGGGCAGCAGTGGGGTGGGGAGAGAAAGAATGCAACCTTGGGGGTGGGAGGGAGGATACAACGAAATTGTTCTTACTTCTATATCTCTAGGTGATTAATTTTATTAATCTGGGAGAGACAGCTGGGAGGTTGGGCGACTTGGCGAACACTTCACGGAGGATCCCACACTAGAAAAAGAAAAGAGTAAATTGCAAGGGATAAGGGAGGTTGTGGAAGTCTCCCTTTGGTTTGATCAGGCTTTCTTTAATTTAGAGTTGTGACGAATGATGTCTTCATTAGACTGCGTTGGGAGGGGTAGAAAAGTCCCCTTCCCAGTTTAAGAGGGTGTTGCTCCCGCCACTCATTTGAGGCAAACGATTCCAACAAAATCATCCCTTCGATATCAAAACCGAACGTGTGCCCTTGGGGCAGGTTGTGGCCGCTCAGAGGACGCAAGACCTCGAGCGGCGACCTTTTAGAAAAGCTGCGGAGATAGCCCCTCTTCAAAGGTGGCCTAGAATCCCGTGCAAATCCTGGGATTGAGAGAGGGGTGCTCAGCAAGCCTGGGCACCAGTGGATGGCGGGGAAGGAAAGGAAAGGTTGCGTTGGGATCTAAAACGCAGCAAAAAGCAAGGGAGCAGGAGCCGAGGGCAGAAGACTATTTTCGCGCAGGAAGGTGTGCCCATGGCTGTTCCCACTGTCGCCCTCACTACCAGCTGGGAGAGCAGAGGGGCCTCCAAGGGGCGCCCAGTCGGAGGGGAGTAGTAGGTCAGGCCATGCGGAGGTCCGGAAAGGGTGGAGAGGTCCAGGGCGGGGGCTGAGGCCTCCGGGCACTCCTTAACTCGGGCCGCGGCGCGGCTCTCCCCTCAGGTATGGTTCCAGAACCGGCGCATGAAGGACAAGCGGCAGCGCCTGGCTATGTCGTGGCCGCACCCGGCCGACCCCAGCTTCTACACCTACATGATGACGCACGCGGCCGCCACCGGAAGCCTGCCCTACCCCTTCCACTCGCACGTGCCGCTGCACTACTACCCGCACGTGGGTGTCACGGCTGCGGCCGCGGCGGCCGCGGCCTCCGGCGCAGCGGCTGCGGCCTCGTCGCCCTTCGCCACGTCCATCCGTCCGCTGGACACCTTCCGTGCCCTGTCGCACCCTTACTCGAGGCCGGAGCTGTTGTGCAGCTTCCGCCACCCGGGCCTCTACCAGACGCCAGCGGCCGCCGCGGGGCTCAACAGTGCGGCCTCCGCAGCGGCGGCTGCTGCGGCTGCAGCGGCTGCGGCCTCCTCGGCCGCGGCGGCCGGGGCGCCCCCCAGCGGCGGCTCCGCGCCCTGCTCGTGCCTCAGTTGCCACAGCAGTCAATCCGCCGCGGCAGCCGCGGCAGCCGCCGCCGCGGCCCTGGGCTCCCGGGGCGGTGGCGGCGGCGGCGGGGGTGGAGGCGGAGGCGGTGCAGGGGCCGCCGGGGGCTCGGACTTCGGCTGCAGCGCCGCGGCGCCTCGCTCCGAGAGCGGCTTCCTGCCCTACTCAGCGGCTGTGCTTAGCAAGACCGCCGTGAGCCCGCCGGACCAGAGGGACGAGGCGCCGCTCACCAGATAACTACGTCGCCGCCGCCAGGGGGCTGTGCCCGCCACTCTGAGCGTGCCCGGGAGTCCCCTGAGCAACCCCCCGCGCCCTCCGTGCGCCCGCGTGCCCTTTGCGCTCTGCCCGCTGCTAATGCTGCCGCCAGGGGGCGCCCTGGCGCGGGAGGCCGAAGGGAAGCTGCCCCGACCGAATTGGGGGCAAAGAGCCGCGCGAAAACCGGGCGGGTGTACCCCCAAATTTCTATTTTTGTATTTGCTACCCAGCAGCTTCCTCGTGTTTCCCACGGCCCGTGCCCCGTTTCCCGCCTCTGTCCGGAGCTCTTGGGTCTTCCCGAAGACAATCCCCTTGCCCTCAAGCTAGTCCTCTCGGGTAAGCCCTCAGGCCCAGGTTACTCTCCCGAACCACGTGGCCAGAAGCAATGGAGAATCACAACAAAGAGAGGGGAATGGTGGGCGCTAGCGCGTTGTGCCGGGGGTGGGGGTGGGGCAGTCACCCCCGAGGTTCTTGCTGCTCTTTTTCTTCCAGCCTTTCTTTTCTTTAAACGAGGGTGAGGGGAGGTGGCAATTTTTCCCCCCCGCCTGAGCTTGTTAGGGGTCCCGTGCACGGAGAGCGGAAGAATGGAGGTCTGAGAAGGCCAGGAGGGCGGATGGAGAGCGCGGGCGGCTGCCGGTTGTGTTTGTGAGACGGTTTACCGCGAGGTTTACCGCGTGCGGGAGCGAGGCGAGAGGGGGCTGTGGCCGTCTTCCCCGGGAAGGGCAGCGCGGAGGCAGGCTGGAGTGGCCGCCTCGCCTCCACTCTCGGCCCACCCCGGTTCTCTCTTTTGATCTTCGGTGAGGGATGCAGGCGTCTTGCATATTTTATGCAAAAAATAATGGCAAAGGAGGGTGCCGCAGCCAGGCCGGGCGTGGAAAGGGAAACGAAGGGAAGGGGAGGGCAAGACTGACAGATCGTTCTCTATTTGAAGAAGCGTTT
>NW_019154085.1:72026398-72171398 GCF_002288905.1 Enhydra lutris kenyoni | reverse complement strand
TGAGCCAAGCTGAGGAGAGCTGCCAGTCAGGGCCCTGGCTTTTCTAGGGCACCGGGTAAGCTTGCTGTGCAAATGCCTTTTTAAAGATTCCTCTACCCCCATCCCAATCTTATTTTAATAAATACATCCTCAGGCATTATTTACAAGCTCACATAATTTACCTATGCTATTTGGCAAAGCAACTTCACAAAAGAATGAATGAATAAATACTTCATAACTGCTGGTAGAGCAGACTGGGTCCTGTAAT
The DNA here is from genome assembly GCF_002288905.1 of Enhydra lutris kenyoni. Taxonomy (NCBI): domain Eukaryota; kingdom Metazoa; phylum Chordata; class Mammalia; order Carnivora; family Mustelidae; genus Enhydra; species Enhydra lutris. Next base: position 72,171,151 of record NW_019154085.1, on the reverse strand, counting down.
GAAGAAAAGATTTATGTCACCTTATTTCAGCCCAAATAGCAGCAGCCTCGGCTTGTCTCAGCCCAGTGCTTCTATTTAAATGTTACTTTCATATATTATGTGGCATTAATTTAACTATAGCTCATTAAGGCAGAATGAAATGGTTAAATTAACTTATCAACCCATAATGATGATGAATGAGGTATTAATTCAGATACAAGCTGGGCAATTTGCAAGTTTACGCATTCTGATGGTTCTCAAATAACATTTTGAATAGCGGGTCAGCGCCTCAATCAATTACATAAGCATGTAAAGTCGGTCTCTCGGAAAAAAATCCTTTTTCATGCATATGCATTAAAACATGTTCGCAATTATCCTCGGAAATTGCCTTCATTGGATTAAGCAGCAGCCTTGGACGCGGGTTCTGATCTTCCCTGGGCTTTTATTAAAGCTCTGAGCAGCTTTGGCAATAACAGAGTGGATGGGCTGTTTGTTTAAAGAGTGTTTACCAAAGAAAGGGGCGGCGGGGCGCGCCGCTTGATAAACACAGACCCATCTCCTTGGGAGAAGTTGCTGGGAATCGCCTGCTGGCCCAGCGGCTGGGGAGACTACCCTGTCAGCCAAGACACCAAACCTGAGGTCGGCTTTCCCAGCTGGTAATGAATCACCTACTCAAAGCCAGCTTTGGACGCAGGCGGTGACCGCCAGGGGAACACCGTGCCCCTGCGTGGCCCAGCGTTCATCCTCTCAGGGACCCTGGCGGGGCCGGATGGGTAAACCCAGCAGCTTCTGGAGACCCTTGGTTCCTCCAAGCCAGACCATGAGATGATTTAACTTACTCCTGAGATGGGGGCTGCAGGCAAGGGGTTTTGATGAACCCTTTGGGGAGTGCTGAGTCTAGGAAGCTGGTGTTGTAAGGGTGCTGTTACAACCCTCATGCCAAGAGACTCTGGCAGCTTTTTGGGGGAGGAGGGAGGGAGGCTAGCCCTAGTTCCACCCTGGAATGGAAGCTGCAGGAGGGCAGGGATAGGCCGCATATGCTAAGCCCCACTTTTCTTCCCCTCTCCCTGTGTCTGCCCACCCTGATCGCAAGGCCTGACTCAAGTTTTCTCAGACAAGTTCAGAGCCCCAGGACAGAAGGTTTTGCAGGGAGGCAGGAAGATTAAAATGGGGGTTTCACTGGGACCTCCTTACATTTCATTGTTTCCTCTGCGACCCCCCCCCTTCTCATCTTGGGCAGTTAACATTTAAGTATTTCCATTTTCCAGGTACTGCCAAAAGCACGTTTGTATATTAACTCATTTAATTCTCTCCACACCTCTACGATACGGTTTCTATCACTATCTCCATTTTACTGAGGGATAAACTGGCTATGTGACAAACGCTTTTTCAAAACGGTAGATTGGAGTTCAATCCCCGCGACCCAGATCCTCCCGTTGGTGATCTCAGTCTCTCCGCTAAGCTGCTCCAGGAGGCTGGGCCTCAAAGAGTGACACGGGCAGCGCCCGCGTGCTGGGGAGCTGCCCTCCGAATGGGGGGCACCCTTCCGGTAGGTCTGCGTTTGTGTTGACCAAACAGGAAGGGCCCTGGCCCGCTGGAGCCTGCAGAAGGTTGAGGCTTGGTTGTAGGCCTCCCGGGCTGCAGAGGCGGTGTGGGGTGAGGTGGCCTACCCCCCACCACTCACGACCCCATCTTGGCTCCCCTCCCAGGGGGGGGTCCTTCCCTCCTTTGGGCGGATCAGCTTCTGGAAGGGCTTCCCAGATCGCAGCTTCGCACCCCTGAAGGAGCTCTGCTTTCTCAGGTTCAGCCCAGGCCAGACCCCCCAGCGAGAGGACCGGCAGCCGGGGGATGCCCACCCAGACTCTGCCCCCCTCCATTCCGTACTCGGTGCAGAACACCAGGTGAAAAAGGGCACGTAAGGGCAGCCGGCGTTTCGGTGAGGGCAGTGGGCCTGGCGAATGAAGCTGGGCGCCTGGGTGGGTGGGGACAGATCGCGCGTCTATGCTAAGCAGGGGCGCTCGGGGCTCCAAAGCCGCCGCAGAGGACGCCCCCGTGGGCACCCCCTGTTCCCCGCCCTCCCCCCTGCCCAGGAGGGGGTCAGAACCGCTGCAGGACCATCTAGGACGTGTGCGCCGCCACGGGCTGAACCTGGGGGGATGCGTGATCCCTGCGGGTTCCAAACGGGCTCCACGGGGGCGAGAAGCCAGGAGATGGGAATAAGGGAGAAAGTGTAAAGGCTGCACTCTGGGCCGTGACTGCTGGCGCCAGGCCTTCGCCTGCACGACTCTCCTTCCCCCACACTGCAGGCGCTCCTCTGCCCCGCTGGCTGTCCCGGTCACCTGGGGGCGGAGGTGGGCGCTTTGTAGAAGTGGCTCACCACCGCTCAGGTGCACCGGCCAGGGAGTGGTGAGGGGAGGGCAGCGGCCAGGCCACTGCTGAGTGTGTCATGGACACAGCTCCGCTGGCCAAGCGGCAGGAGACTCCCACGGGCGTGTGCAGCGACCAGTTCAGGAAAGTGCTTACCCAGGCTCCAAGCACCTCTCTACTTCTCTGACCGCTGCCTCTCTGACCACCAGGCCGTCCAGAGAGAGGCCACAAGGAGGCAAGGTTTAGGGGGCCATTAGGGGGCATCCCCGTGGGCTTCTGCAGCGCCGCCCTCCAGCAACTCCGGGCAACTTTAGGTCACCTCTTCTGGCAAACTTCCTTGATTTCTCCCCCTTCCGCCTTAGAGACTCCGGCTTTTTCGTCACATTCGATGTGGCAGGAGGGCAAGCCCGAGGTTTCAGCACAGAATCTCTAGAGCCTTGGGCAGAAAAGAGTCTCAATAAATGTCTGTTGATTTAATGAATGAATAAATGAAGGGGACAAAGAAGAGGCCAAAGGCTCCTGAAGCACCCTGGTCTGCAGATGGGAGAGTGAGCAGGAATGGGGTCAGCAAGGCCAGAGAGGTTCAATTCCTGGGAAAGGAAAGCAGGCATCAGGAAACACTTGCCTTAACTGCCACCTGTAGTCGGGAGGCAAGGGATGGAGGCAATGACTAGCTGTCAGGGTCTCCTGGGATGCCGTCCCCAGCTGGGGTGCTGTGCAGAGGAAGGGGTGGGAGGGACGCTTCTGGGTTCTTCCCTGGGTGGGTTTCTCCCCACATCCAATGTTCAGAGCCTAGTTCTCCACTGCCTGTGGATCCACCAAGAAACACTCCCACCCAATGCCAAAGGGATGGACCAGGCCCCAGTGGCCCACAGTTCTCTAGAGGAGAGGAAATGGGATGAAGGAAAAGAGGGCAGAAGTTTCCTAGGAATGTTTGTTTGTTTGTTTTGTTTCCTAGGAATCTGACCAGGTCTGCAAGGAGAGAGAAGAGCCCCAGGCCTGCTGGCTTGAGGGACTTGGACCCAGAGAGACACCCAGGACAGTGACAGAATTATGTCTCTGACTGATGATGGATGCAGCTGGGAGGATGGACAGAGACAGCAACAGACTCAGGGCCAGTAAAGCCCAAAGTAGGTCCGATCCTGGGGATGAGACCAGACAGAGCTGCAGTTTGAAGATGTGGCCTCTCAGGTAGTGGGCTCCAGATCTTTCGGGAAGTAGTTGGGGGAGGAGGGGAGACAGGGGCAGGGACACAGAGCCTTGTGGTCTATATGCCTCTAGATCTAAGGGTGCTGGGGGAAATCTTGCAGACTCACGTTCTAACTGGCCTCCTCCCCTTCCACAGTCACCATTTACCCAAGATGAGAGGCTGTATAACCTCCTGGTTTGAATACCTTCTCTGTCATTAATTGGTGGTGTGACCACAGGCAAATTACTGGCCCATTTTGTGCCTCAATTTCCTCATCCATAAAATAGGACAGTCCTGCCCTAATGGGTGTTGGGAAGATGGAGTTAGTATGTGCAAAGCTCACTCTAGAGTTTGAAGTTCTGCCTCTGAGTTGTTCTGGTTAATAAGAAGGAGCGGCGTGTCTGCAGACCCAGCCTTGCTCCTTTCCTGAACCACCCTTGCCCTTTCTTGCCACTGCTCTCAGAGCCCCCTAGGCCAGACAGGCTCCCCAATGCCCCCCCCCCCCCCAGAGTGTCAGAGTGTCAGATCCAGGCCTGAGGTCAAGGGCAGAGTCAGGCAGCAGGTAAGGCGCAGTGGGAGTGTGAGTGCAGCCTGCTCTGCTTCCAGAAAAGCAAAAAGGAAGGGGGAAAAAAGCCTTATCTTGAACATTCTCTACATGCCTGGCACTGTGCTAGGCATGAAGAAACCTAAGGGAACACAAGAGGAAAAAGTCTCTTACTTCATTGAACCCTCACAGGGAGTTGTCGGTCTGCTTTCTGCATCATTCCTATTTCTCAGCTGAGAAGACAGAAGCTGGGAGTGGTTAAACAACTAGCCCAAGGTCATGAAACTAAAACAGCCAGAGCCTAGATTAGAACCTAGGGTGGAGGTCCTCAGCTCAGTTCTCCCTCCTCCTCTCCCCGCCCACAACCCCCCCACCCCTCCCAACAGTGGCCCTGAAAATCCTCCCCGCCTTTTGTTGGTGAGTGACCCTGGAAGAACTCAAGGATCAGGTAGCCCAGTAGAGCTTTGGGAACCACATGCTACCTCCTTCACCAACACGCTCCACATTCCATCCTCTTAAAATTAAAGCAGCAGGTTGTTGGACTCCTCCTGGCTAGAGCTCAGGTAAATGATAGATCTCTGCCTCTCAGTTTTCTCTTCTGTAAAATAGGTATGGGTATAACAACAGAAATTGTTTCGTGTGAGCAGCTTGTTGAGAAATAAAGCCCTTTAAAGTCTGCTTGGCATGTAGTTAGCGTTCAGTAAATACACTCGTTGTAGTTAATTTTCCTGTCTTCCCTGGCTGAGCAGGCAGGAGAAAGCCCACTGGGCAAGGAGATCTGGCGTGGACATGCTCAAGTGTGTGAACCCTGCACGTCAGTTTCTGGTCTGAGCCTCTGCTGCCGCTTTTGAAATTTATGGGCAGGAATAGGGCTCCTCTTGGTGATTGCACACCGTGGGCCTCATTGTACGGGACTCGGTGGCTACAGAGCCTTTGGGCTGCCTGCGCTGGTGTTGACTGCTTCACGGGCAGTCTTGGCATCAAGTGTAGTGACAATGTTCTTAAAGCACTGTGGTCCCAGGTGCTGGGTGGGGGGTGGGGGCCCAGGAGAGGAACGGAGCTTTCCACCCTGCCCTGAAAGCATCCTGGGAGACCCACAGAAGCGACTCTGACCGCCTGCACGTGCGGATTCCCAACGGGAGCAATCCCTAGGAACCGGTGGGATGTTGGATGTGTTCCAGGTTAGGCAGAGTGGCTGACCCAGGGGACTGGGGCCACTGGCTGTGCCAGACAAGTGCAGGCTTAAGCTTCTGGACTTTTCTATCAAAACCTTAGTTTTCCCACATAGGTAAGGGACCTCTGTATCTGCCTCCCTTAGCAGACTCCTGAAACCCTGCAGTCCACATGCTCCTAGCTGGTCTTACCCAAGTCTTAACTACAAGTGTCTTCTTAGTACATCATTGGTGTTTATCATGGAGATCAAACCCAGATGAACCGTGTGCTCTGGAAACTTTAACGCTTTGAAAACTGAAAAGTGGCAGACCTCACTTGTGATTCCGGTGTCCCAGCAGCTGTGGGTGACCCGCCGCATTTCTGACCTCTGTCCTCTGCTTGGCTTATGCAAACCGGAGCTCTCCCCAGCGCGGAGCTCCCCACGCGGTTTCTGGGGTTAGAAGACAGCGACGGCTGCCTGGTGGGGAAGTCCGCAGAGGTCCGCGTACTCAGGAACTTGGTTTTAAAAGTGGCGAGGAGCCTTGCTGAGAGTCCTACATTCCCTAACTGATGCGCGCGGGCCAGGATGCCCGAGCCGAGCCGCGTCCCCGCGGTGAGGAGCTTACAACGCGGCGGGTTCAAGAGCCTGGAACCGGCAGAGTGCCGCCTGGGTGCCGGTACTCTCCCCAGGCCAGCGGGTCCTGACCCACTGCAGCCTCCCAGGCCCAGAATGGGGACTGACCCACGGGCGCGATCCTGGTACCCCTGACGTGGAGCAGGGCCAAGCATGCTGGTTTATACCCGCTCCTAGACTCGCGGCCCCGGCGAAAATCAACAAGGTCTTCCAGTCTCTCGCACAACTCCAGCCCTGAGCGTTAGTGACCTTGTAGGGCCAGAGGATTTTCTTTTCTTTTCTTTTTTAAGAGAAAGGAAAGGAACACAAACGTCTATTTCGGACCCGATGATCATTCCTGGTCATCCTAGTCATTCCTACCCTCACGGCCACTTTCGGTTCCGTCTCCCTGTATCTTTGGAAAAAAGAGAATCCAAAGAAGGTCACGGACGTACGCAATCCCACAAACCGGGGGATTTCAAGGTGGGTCCGCAGCCTCGTGCGCGGAGGAAGCCGAGGGCTTGTTGGGGGCGGCCCCGGACCCACAGCCTCTGCGATTTTCCAAGCAGCCAGATGTAGTCAGTTGCGCGGCGAGGGTCGGAGAAGCCGGGGATTGGCCAGACTCGGTGAGAGGGGATATGGTTTCGGCAGCCGCCCAGGCACCGCCGGAAAGGGACTCTGGGGCAGGCAGGGCCCCTCGGGGAGGTGGGCGGGCAGAGCCCCCAACGTTTTAACAGCGGGGGACGCGTCCACTTTGTGACCTGCGGGCCTGGTTATCCGGGGACAGGGACGGATGGCTAGAAAAGCTTTTCCCGGGGATGCCCGGAAGCATTTGGAGATTTTCTGAAAAGGACTGGCTCCCCAGATACTTCTCTGGGGAGAATGGGGCATCACCTTTTCAAAGGGCCGGCACTCTGGGTGGGGGGAGGGCTTTTTATAACGTGCCAGCGGTGTTTGTGGGGGCCAAGTTTCTTCTTAGCGTGCCTGAACTTGGCATAGCCCCCAGGACCTCGGTTGTTGTAGGTGGACACATGCACCCACACGCGACCCCAACCACATGGCAAAGGTCATTAGAAGTTGGGGACTCTAGCGACGCCCAGGTTTTCTGTCTAGCTGCTTTTCTAAAGTTCGCCGGTATAGGAGGGTTTGAACTATCGCCGCTCAAGTCCCTGCAAAATTACATGTCCCTGACCCGCTTCCCCATCCGCTCCATCTTCTCTCAGCAATCTGCCCCACCATTAGTAGCTGCGATGAGATTCTTCTGCGGAGTCCAGGCCATCACTAAGGAGGGCTCTAATGAAATGGCGTGGGGCTGAGAGTGCCCCCTTCCCCTTGGCCAAGTCTGAGCCCCGCTTTCCACCTGCACCATTTACTTGCTGTGAGACCTTGGGCAAGTTATTTAACTTTTCCCAGGCATCCTTCTCTGTGAGATGGGGGTGGGGATGAGTGATAGTCCACTTCAAAGAAGGCTCATAAGGACTTCATGAATTATTTCCGGTTACACAGAAAGCAGTGTGCCTTATAGGAGACCCGCCATATGTCATTTCCCTTTATGCTCACATAAGGGCTGTCCCACAGCCTCTCTCTCTCTCTCCTACACTAAGGCGCAGTCAGGATGAGACCCAGATGGTCAGGATCTGCGGATATAAAGTCCTGGAGAGGAGTGGTTGGTCAAAGGTCTGTCAAGAGGCTTAAAAAATGGCAGGCAGGCTTTGGCCCAAATGATTTGAGAAAAATTCCTTTTCTCTTCCATAATCTAAGGTCCCACATCATTTGTGCCTTTCTGCTTCAGGTTTGCTGTGAAACCTCCTTCTTCTTTCCCTCCCTCCCTTCTTTTACCCCCCTTTACCCCTCCCTCCCCTGTTCCTTCCCCTCTCTTTCTTTCTTTTAACATTAAGGTAACATTTAACTCCTTCCACCTTCCAGAAACCCAGTTCAAAGGGAAAAGAAAAGCAATGAACAAATTTCTTTTTGCATATGACCAATGGAAATAATGCAGTCTTTGAAGTGATCTGTCTTCTTTCTGGTCTCTGCCACTCTATAAGGGCAAATTCATTAACCTCTCTGATTCTTAGTTTCTTCATCTGTAAAATGGGGATGATGATAATAACGCCTTCTTTGAAGGATCCTTGTGAAAGTTAAAAGAAATAATATATGTTTGAAGCATTCTGCATTGGCAACCCAGGAAGACAGCTGATAATTCATAAAAACAGTAACACAAACAATAACGCTTGAACAAAACTTAAGCAAAGAGAAACCCTAAAGGACAGATATTTTCAGTGTGGAATGATTAGGGCTTATTTTCTTTCTCTCTCTCTTTTTTTTAAGATTTTGTTTATTTATCTGACAGAGATCACAAGTAGGCAGAGAGGCAGGCAAAGAGAGAAGGGGAAGCAGGCTCCCTGCTGAGCAGAGAGCCTGATGCGGGGCTTGATCCCAGGACTCTGGGATCATGACCTGAGCTGAAGGCAGAGGCTTTAACCCACTGAGCCACCCAGGCGCCCCATAGGGCTTATTTTCATTCAGGTGAAAGACTGACAGAAAAATGCTCAATCCAGACCTGCAGGCTAGCATGAGTTTCAGGGAGGGGGTTTGGAACACTCAATTATGAAAAGGGATAACTGTGCCCCATTTGCCCCTCAAAAACTCAAGACTGTCTCCATCAGGCCCAGGGACACTTTCCTGTAAATACATTTCAGTTTCTCGAGTATCAATGCAGGAAATTGTCATGTATTAGAAGAGGGCTGCCGATAAAACATGGTCAAAGCATGATAAAACTGTGGAGTTATTCCAAATATGCTGAAGTGTGCTTTTAAAATAGGGAGAAAACCCTGAACCATTTTTTCTCATGCTATCAGCTATGGAAATGAATATTTGTATAGCTTCTCATTTTAAAGTCTCTTTGTCCCATATATATGTATATCTATTTTACATACATAGGTGCAAATTTCCATTTTGTTTTCCATTTTGTGCAAGGAGGTTTTAACTTAATCAAATCATTGATTTTTTTTTTTTTTATCCAGAGTTCCCATTTGAAATCGGAAATAACAAAACTTTTTCTTTTTCTGTTCTTCACATAAAAAAAGCCCAACCTGTCCAATGAAATAGAACTTATCGCTTCTGGTTAATTTTGTAAAATCCATTCCGTTATTCTTTGAGTTGTGCTTTCCATCTTCTTAAAAATGTGAACCAATCAATTATATTAGCCATATGGCTTGATCATAACAGCTAATTTCCATTTCATAATGTAATTGTTGTTTAAACACTGACAGTTTATTAGTCAAGGTGTTTAGGAAAGTTCTCTGTAGCTCTGTCTCTTTTAAATGATGATTGAAATAACCATAAAATCTCCAAGTCATTAGACTATTAGTTTCATGGTTTTAGATTCTATGGCTTCTCAGCCTTAAATACTTCCAAGGAGATGTTCCGCTTGCTCTGTGGTCCTGGGATCACAGCATGGATTATCCAGAATGGCTTGGTTTTCTTTGCCACCCAGAGGCTGGCAAGAGCAAGAGTTTGATGTGATGGGAGGGGATCACAGGGCTACCCAATGATGCTGGACATAACTGAGCACTGGCTGGAAAGGCTGCATGGTCACACATTACTGCAAACAAAACATGTCACCCTTCAGTGATCCTAATGTTTTGTCCATTAAATATACTCCCTCATGGAAATGACAGTGAATTTAACTGGTAAACAGATGCTCCCCACTATCTTCTCAGAATTAGAAAGCTGTGGTTTATGTTTGGCTTTATGCTCCGGGTTTCTTATTTCCCTTAGTATTTTCCAGAGTCATTTCTGGTTTTTGTTCCCACCCATCTGAGTTTTGTTTCTGTTGTGGCCTTACTCTCGGTTTAGGGAGTGAAGCTCCTGACACTGTGATATACACCTTCTGGGTCTCTACAAAAATTCACTTATAATACATAAAAAAAGATGTAGAACAGGGGGGCCTAGGTGACTCAGGTCATGATCTCAGGGTCATGGGATCTAGCCCTGCATTGGGCTCCATGCTCAGCAGGGAGTCTGCTTGGGGTTCTCTCTCTCCCTCAGTGCCCCGCCCCCCCCACACCCTGTGTGCGCACGCTTTCTCTCTCTCTCTCAAAAAACAAACAAATAAATCTTTAAAAAATAGATATAAAACATAACATTAACACATCTTATATTTAAGGTAATTTGGCCTTAATGCAGTCTGACTTTAATTTGGGGTATGGTTTTAATAAGAAGCTCTATATATCTTTGTTTATTTTTATTTTTTTTAAAGATTTTATTTACTTATTTGACAGAGGGAGAGAGAGAGCACAAGCAGGGGGAGCAGCAGGCAGAGGGAGAGGGAGAAGCGGGCTCCCTGTTCAGCAGGGAACCTGCTGAACAGGAAGCCGGATACGGGGTTTGATCCTAGGACCCCAGGATCATGACCTGAGCTGAAGACCTATGCTTAGCAGTCTGAGCCACCCAGGCACCCCTATATATCTCTATTTAAAATACAAGAAACCCACCAGCTTGTCTCCCAGAAGATGGGATTTAAATGCCAGATGGATGGTTGGCTGATTAAAAGGCAAAGAAGTTTTGAGTCCATTGTAGAAATGTAAAAACTTTGTAAGGTAGCCTACTCTCAACTAGAATTTTAAAACATTTACATTTTGGTTATACATTTTGTTAGTCATTCATCATCTATTATTGATCATATTTTCTGCTAAAGATATCCCATTCAGCTACACTACCTTGAAAGTTAAGTGTTAAGAGTGTGAGTAGGATTTGCAGATCCTAGCCCTTAAGGAGAGAGATTTATCTTCAGCTCCTTCCATCATTGTTGCTTGGTTATTCGACCACAGATGGGCGGATGGAATTAGCATTAGGCCTCAGCTCTCAGAGCAATGAACTTGCTGAAGCTTCATCAAAGGAACTAAGGACCTTCCCCAAGGTCTGCCATATGCGGTACAATGATAAGTAATCCAATAATTGAGAGTGGCTATCTACCATGTAACTGTGTAGGTGCTCAATAATGATTTGTGCATGGATAGGTGTCTTACATCTTTCATTTTCCATATTATTATTTATTTAATAAACATCATTAAAATATAACACCTAAAGAAAATTTACTTATCTATTCTTCTGCTTGACATTTGAGTTGTATCCAGTTTTAGGCTATTTTGATTAATGTCACTATGACTATCCTTGTGTATGTTTTCTGGTGCACATATGTCCTTCTCTGGTGGTATAATATGTAGGATTGGGATTTCTGAGTGATTTTAGGATTATCATGTATTATTGATTTCATTTCCTGATAAAGATTATGTAGTAATCTTCCAATGGCATCCTGCCTAACTCAGAATAAAAATTAATGGCTTTATAATTACTTGCAAAGCCCTAAGCAATTTGGTCCTAACACTACTTCCTTTCTTGCTATCGTTACCTCCATGCTTTTTTGTAGAACATACTATGACTCTCCCCTCTTTCTGGCCTTTGTCTTTGCAACTTTTCTCTGCCTGGTAGTTTCTCTACCAAATATTTTTGAGATCCCTCCCCCATCTCCTTCCCTTGACTCAAATGTTATTTTCTTAGTAAGGCCTTCCCTAATGAATTAAAGCTGTAACCCCTCCCTATGACCCTCTAACACTCTCTATTACCCTTATTACTTTATGTTTCTTTATAGCACTGATCAGTATCTGACATGTTATATGTTTTTGTTTGTTTGTTTGTTTTGGTCCCCTCCTGCTAGAATGTAGACCTTGTGAAGGCAGGATTTTTTTTTTTCTTCTGTCTCTGTGGTCTTTTCCATCCACTGCTGTATCTACTGAGGGGTTCAGACACCCCCCTGCCTAGTGTAGGCTAGAAGCAGAGTTGTTTAGTATTCTAACACAGCTGTTAAGGCAACCTCCGCCTGGTAAGGTCCTGAGGGAGAGGAGACCTTCTTGACTAGATTTTTCTGTATATGGTTCAGGCTCAGAAGTTTTCTTTCCTGGATTGATTGGTCAGGTGGGCCCCAAAGAAACAGTCATTCAGCAGTTTTGTTAAGTTCTAACTGAAGGTCAAAGGCAAGTAATTTTTAGCCATTTCTCACATCAGCAGAAGCCAGACAATGTGAGGGGTAAACACTAAAGGCACAGGGCCAGGGACAGGAAGCCTGAGTGTTGGGCTCAGAGATGCTAGTATCTAGCTAATGGTTATTTTGACATGGGCAAGTCACTCACTTTTCTGGACGTCAGTTTCTTTCTTCCCCAGGTGAAGGAACTGTATAGAAAGTCTCTGGGGGTATGTATCAGATCTAACATTCTGAGACTCTGTATTTATTTTTCCTACAGAGCCTTCGCTGGAGTGGTCCAGAAATTTCCACACAGAACTCAACAACTTTTTCTCTAGACCTGTTTGTCCTTCTATATGCCTTTTCTCAGTTTCTCAGCACACCATCATGCATGTGCTCATTCATTCGGCACACACTAAATTGAGCACATGGTAGGTTCCAGTGACTGTTCCAGGTGCTTGTGATGCACAGTAAAATCTCTGTTCTGAAGAGCCTCATATAATCTAGTGGGGGAAGATAGATGGTGATAAAATTATATAATGTGGGGTGAGAGCTATAGAGAGAGATGTAGCAGGGAAGAGGGATAGGGAATGATGTAGTTTTAATAAGCTGGCCAGGAAAGACCTCACTGGGGAAGTGACACTCAAAGGTAGATGCCTGGAAGTTGTCCCTAATCCACCCCATTTGACAACCCGCCCATGCCCAATCATCTGGTGAGCCCCCCAATTTCACCGTGTAATATTTCTCAACTTTTTTTCTTCCCCTAACTACCAATTCAGGCCCTTATCATATCCTCTGTGGATTACTACAACACTTGCCTAACTATTCTCTGCCTCCTGTCTTGGCTTCCCAAATCAATTTTCTACAAGGCCATGTCAGAGAGATTTATCTGAAAGGCACATTTGACCATGTCATTTTGCTCAAAACCCAACAATAGCTCCTTGCGCTCAACAAGGTGAAGCCCTGATGCTCTAATGAGTCATTTAAGCCCTTTGTGGTCTGGCCCCTGGTTACTTCTCCAGCACCATCTCTTACTTACCCTTGATGTCTCTGTCCCAAAATAGAATTTCTCCTTCCATACACAGAACTATACCAGAATACTGGTATCTCCCTTTATATGCCAGCGAAAGTCCTACTTTTATTTTAAGATCCATTTTAGTAATAACTTCCTTCTGATGGTTTCCAAATTCTTCATCCTACCAGGAAAGACTGAGTGCTCCTCGTTTGTGGTCCCATGATACCTTGCACATGTTTTAAAATCACTTTATTTATCATATTGTTTTGATACAGCGTAGAATGTAGTTTCCCCTACTAGACTATGAACTTTCTGAGCATAGAATTGTGTCTTATTCATTTTTGTAATCTTGGCTGCAACCAGTCAATCAGTGATTTCATTTGTGTTCTGATCCTCTCATTCTCTCCCCGTGACTGTAAGCCAACCATGATGATTTATAACTTGTGATTAAAAGACAGATATGGGAAATAGTCCCATTTCAAGGCTGAATTCAGCTCAAGTTAATTATCAGGGAGTCACAGATTTTTAGATTTGGGAGAACAATTTCAGGTGAATTCAACTACAATTCCAGGTAAATTCAATTCCAGGTGAATTCAATTACCTGCCTGATACTTGAAGGCCCTTCTTCAACATTTCTACAAGTTGTGGGGTTACAGTGTCCTTCCAGTATGGTGTGACAGTGATAGGTGTGTGGGGAACCCTTAGCTGACCAGAGGCTTCCTCTTTCCTCCTCTCCTGTGGTTCAGGACACTGTGTACGGTAATACTGAAGCAGGAAGGTATTCGTATTGGAACACATATATATTTACCTACACATACACACAATCACACACAGTGAAAATGTAAGTCTGTAAATTGCTTAAGATGATGAACAGCAGGCTATTATCCAAAATGTTAAACATAAGTTAGGGACCGGGCTAGTACCCAGAGAGAAAATGATTTGTAATTTGAAGTTAAAGACATCTGTCAAAGCAAGGGGCTCAGAGTAAAGAGCAAATGGGTAGGTAGACTCCATAGATGGATGGCAAGGGACAGGAACCCAGCCAGGCAAGGGACTGCCTGCTGGAACTGGCAGTCTGGGCACCATCTAGCTCTACAACCAGAAGAGGGGACTATAAGCCTTGAGTTAGCCATACTCCCCTGCAGAAGCTTTGAGTACCACTTAGAGAGTTTTCTGAGGAACACTGGTACTTACGTGTACATACCCCAAACAAACTCAACGCAATAAGCTGCTTTAGCTTGCATTTTACCTTTGAGTCAAGAGCTTCTCTCTCCCTCTCTTCTTTTCTGCTTGCTGGTCTTAATAAGAGAATAGTGGTACATCTGTGGATATAAGGAATAACAAACTCTTAAAGGATCAGAATTCTTTAAACACTGCCTTTGCCCCTTGCTCTTAGTCTCTAAGTAGTTTGGGGGTAAAGACTGTCTATTACAAAGGAAAGTATTGGAGTTAAAAAGCAGAAAACTTATTTGGGCCAGAGGTCATTCAGGCCATCTTAGCACAGCCTCTTTGGCAGTTATTCCCTTGGTTGAGTTGAAATCTGTCTTTCTATGGCTTTCACCATTGATCCTAACTCTAATCCAGGACCACACAGAATGAATCCTAATGACCCACCACATTATGGTCCTTGGGTCTTTCCAGACAGCTTGCTTATGATCAGAAGTCATTGAACTCAAGAGGGGCACCTGGGTGGGGCAGTCGGTTAAGTGTCTGACTCTTGGTTTCAGCTCAGGACGTGATGTCAGGGTCATGAGATTGAGCCCTGTGTCGGTCTCTGCACTCAGTGGGGAGTTGAGATTCTATCTCCCTCTGCCCCTTCCACTCATGCTCTCTCTTTCTCTCTCTCTAAAATAAATAAACAAATCTTAAAAAAAAAGAAGTCACTGAGTTTATGAATACTGTATGCTTAGCCCATGCTGGCCCATGTTAGCACCTCACAGATGGCAGCTGTTATTTTTCGTTGTATTATCACTGCCTTTGAGCCATTCTTTTCTTCATAAGTCGAGCCCTTTTAGGTTCACTGATGTCAAAGAATTAACCAAAACAGATTCCTCCTTAATTACATCAACAGCTTTATGTGTAGATGTTAGACATGAGGGTGTTGAACACCTGGAAATGTCCTTCTTTACCCTCCACTACCTGCACCTTACCTTTGTTAAGTTACCAAATCATTCTTAAAGACTTGGTCCAAGGAATTTTCTCTTTGAATCTCTTTTCCCTCCTCCAAGGAGAACTCATCAGTCCACTTCTTCACTTGTCTTGAGACTGTACCTATCTGTATTTGTTTTAGATCTCTCCCCACCCCCAACCGGACTCACCCAATATCTAGAATGCTGAACTCCTCTTGGTATGTGTTTTGTTAAGCAGAATGCCTGAAACACAGCAGGTGATAATTATTTACTAATAGAATGATAACATTTTTGGGTATCAGTTCATACAATATTTTTTATGCTCTATTATCTTTAATTAAATACCAAGACTCTTCCATTCATGTCACCTAGAAATCATTTCACCCACTGCTGCTGTGTTTGGCCACCAGTCTCTTGTCTCTCTCTTCAGCAATGATGAGGTGGTTAGCTTTTCCCTGGGGAAGAGAAATCTATGTTTCGTTGCCTTTGCCAATAACAAAAATGTTGGGGAGTTGGGTGGCAAAGATTTTGCCACTGACATCTTTCACATGAGCCACATCAAAAGAACCAGGATGTCTCTCTTTATTAGAGGTCACACCAATTCTTCCCAGGTTAGCACCTCCAGTCACATGCAAAGTTTACCAGTGTCAAACTTGATGAAGCTGGTCATCTTACCAGTCTCCCAAATCAGTCCGAATGGTGTTGTTCCCCTTGACGAGGGAACCAGAGTAGTGGCTGGTGTGAGAATCGTGGGTCACCCGAAGAGGGATTCCTTTTTCTCATGAAGATTTTTCTCACGTTGCATAGCCAGTACTTGGTCACCCATTGTGTCATGGATTAGGTGGAAATTCTCCATAGTATTGTCAGTGATGCCATCATCCATGAACCTGTAGCATGGGTTATATCTGTTGGGATCTTGCCATCAACCTTAATGAACTGCTACATGCGGATCTTCATTGCATCTTCTGTCAGGGTATACTTAAATCTCTTCTTTAGGAAAATGATGAGAGGAAGACATTCTGTCAGCTTGTGAGGACTGGCAGATGGGCACTGGTCAGTTATCCAGCCTGCAATGCTTTGCAGCTGCTACACACTACAGATGCGCTGTGGGACCAAAGCCATGCTGCACTAGCCATGAAAACAAGACTGCTGGGGCAGCTGGCTGGCTCAATCATAGAAGTGTGTGATTCTTGATCTCAGGGTTGTGAGTTCGAGCCCCACATTGGGTATAGAAATTACCTAAACATAAAATCTTTTTTTTTTTTTTTTAAAGATTTTATTTATTTATTTGACAGAGAGAAATCACAAGTAAGCAGAGAGGCAGGCAGAGAGAGAGGAGGAAGCAGGCTCCCTGCTGAGCAGAAAGCCCGATGTGGGGCTCGAACCCAGGACCTGGGATCATGACCTGAGCCGAAGGCAGCGGCTTAACCCACTGAGCCACCCAGGCGCCCCTAAACATAAAATCTTTAAAGAGAAAAGAAAAGAAGACTGCCTTCTTCCAGTGTGGTGATAAAATTGCTGGGTTATACAACTTTTATAGCTGGATGGACATTTAAAAAATTTCTCTATGCTTCAGTCCTCCATCCCAGTGGTTCCCAACCTTAACTTTGTAGTGGAAAATATTGCAAAAAAGTTTTGAAAAGGTTTTAAAAAAGTTTAAAAGTTTTAAAAAAGTCCTGAGGACTGAATCTGACTCACAGAGATTCTGATGTAATTGGCCTTGGGTGCAGCCTGGGTATCAGGATTTTAAGGATCATATCTTAGGCTGCTAATTCTGGTGTGCAACCAAAATATTCCCTTTTTGTGGATAAGGGAATTGACTTCCAGAGAGGTCATGTGTCCTGTCCACACGACATGGTGGGTGGAAGTGAGTAAAGACCTTGGGTCCCTTGTCATCTGTTATAACATACTGTTCATCATATACGATTAGTAGTATTCATATTTGCCTCAAAGAGAGACCCTCCTCTTCACTGGCTCATTGGGGAGCAGCTCCTGGTTCACCGGCACAGTGAAGCCTACTAACCTTCCACTTTTAGGACAAAAGATTGAAAGCAGCTTTCACAGGTCTGAAATATTACCAAATAGTAATATTTTTGTGCAGAAAAACTATCACTTTCCTCATTGTTGTTTTAGTAAAAGGAATAATCTTATAATTTCTTACTTTTTAAAATTCCTCCTGTGGGACTTTCATTTTGAAGGAAAACCAAATGCGGTCTGTAAACTTTTTAGTTCGTGACTGAATCGGCTTTTGTCTGTAAAGGGTGTTTACTAGCAACCTAGGATACATTATTTAAGGCAGATTGCTGTTACATCTGTCCTAGGTGAGGGGGACCTGTGTTGGACCACCATCCAAACACTTGTCCAAAATTCCTAAAACTTGACTGAGTGGTGTTTTTTACTGATACTCTCTTATTTCCAACTTAGGAACTATCAGGTCAACCCACTATAGACAGTAGAAGGATTATGTTCCGGTGTCTATTGCTGTGTGGCAGATTATTCTGAAACCTGGGATCCTAAAACATGTCTCTACTTTTAAGGAGCAGGACTCAGTCCCCGACGACCCAGGAATTGCTCCACTGGGTATTTATCCCAAAGATACAAATGTCATGATCCAAAAGGGCACGTGCACCCCAGTGTTTATAGCAGCAGTGTCCACAATAGCCAAGCAATGGAAGAGAGCTTAGATGTCCATCAACAGATGAATGACTAAAGAAGATGTCACACACACACACACACACACACACACACAGTGGAATACTATGCAGCCATCAAAAAATGAAATCATGCCATCTGCAATGACCTAGATGGAACTAGAGGGTATTATGCTAAGTGAAATAAGTCAATCAGAGAAAGACAATTATCAGAGGATCTCACTGATATGAGGAATTTGAGAAACAAGACAGAGGATCATATAGAAAGGGAGGGAAAAGTGAGACAAGATGAAACCAGAGAGGAAGACAAAACATAAGAGACTCTTAATCTCTGGAAAAAACCTGAGGGTTGCTGGAGTGGAGGGGAATGGGAGGGACGGGGTGGCTGGGTGATGGACATTGGGGAGGGTATGTGCTATGGTGAGTGCTGTGAATTTTTTAAGACTGATAAATCACAGACCTGTACCCCTGAAACAAATAACATATTATATGTTAATTAAAAACAAAAAGGAGCAGGGCTCAGATGGGTGATTCCTCAGTTCCCAGTGACACAGCCTGAGGTCACTCGAAGGTAATCAGCTGGAGGTTAGGCTGTTCTGGAGGGCCCAAGACAGCTTCACTCACATGTTTGGCTCCTGCAGGATGGTTGGAAGGTTGGGACCATCTTGGTCTGTTACCAGAGCACCTACACGTAGCCTCTCCAGTGATGGTCTCATGGTATTAGGACTAGGATGATCTTCTTTCTCTTCTGCTTCTCCTCTTCCTCCTTCCTTTTTTCTTAGTATATGGCATAGGTTGCCATTCTTTCCTTGTGGTGAAATGTACACGACATACAATTTACCATTTTAACCATGTTCAAGCTTCAGTCCAGTGGCATGAAGTCAATTCTCAGTGTAGTACAATCATCTAATTCCAAAATTTTTTCATTTACCCCAAGCAATGCTTTCAATACCTCTGGGTATATATGTAGGAGTAGAATTACTGGATGGTGTGGTCATTCTTTACTTAGCGTTTTGAGGAGCCAAACTGTGTTCCATAGTGGCTGCACTCATGCATGAGTGTTCCAATCTGCACAGCTTTAGCAACAGATTTTGTTTTCTGTTTCTTAAAAAAATTTAAAGTCATCCTAATGGTCATGAAATGGTATCTTATGATGGTTTTGATGTGTATTTGCCTAATGACTGGTGATACTAAGTATCTTTGGATGCTTATGGGACATCTGTATGTTTTATTTGGAGAAATGTTTATTCAAATCCTCTGCCGATTTTTGAATTGGATTATTCTGTTGTTGTTAAGTTGTACATTTGGGACCTTTTACATAACAGCTCATGGTGTTCAGAGAGAGGATTCCAAGAGATCTAGAGCTGCAAGGCTCCTTTTGCTTAGCTTCAGAAGTCCCACCACCTCACTTCTGCTGTATTTTATAGGTCATACAGGTTACTGAAGTCAGCCCAGATTCTAGGGCAGGGGTAGAAAAAAATGTGAGGATATCTTTAATCTACCAGAGTACAGTATTAAAATGAACTAAAACATGGAACTCTTGGGTAGCTCAGTCAGTTGGGCAACTGATTGTTGACTTCCCTTCAGGCTGTGATCTCAGGGTCTTGAGATAGAGCCCGGTTGGGCACCACGATCAGCAGGGAGTCTGCTTGAGATTCTCTCTCTTCCTCATCCTCTGCCTCTCCCTCTGCTTGCACACGATTGAGTGTGCTCTGTCTCCCAAAATAAATAAATACATTTTTTTTTAAAGAAAAGACTTCGTTCATTTATTTGTCAGAGGGGGAGAGAGAGAGAGAGAGAGAAAGCACAGGTAGGGGGAGTGGCAGGCAGAGGGAGAGGGGGAAACCGACTTCCTGCTGTGCAGGGAACCCGATGCGGGACTCAATCCCAGGACCCTGGGATCATGACTTGAGCCGAAGGCAGACACTTTACTGACTGAGCCAGCCAGGCATCCCTAAATAAATACATTAAAAAAAAAATGAGGGGCGCCTGGGTGGCTCAGTCGGTAAAGTGTCTGCCTTTGGCTCAAGTCATGATTCCAGCATCCTGGGATTGAGCCCACTGTCGGACTCACTGCTTGTGGTGAAGCCTGCTTCTCCTTCTCCCTCTCCTCTGGCTTGTGTTCCCTCTCTTGCTGTCTCTCTCTGTGTCAAATACATAAATAAAATCTTAAAAAAAAAAAAAAGAAAAAGAAAATTAACTAAATTCAATTGTTTGAATAACAGTAATAATAATAATGGCTGCTGTTATAAATTTGGATTCATACAGCTTCTTTTCTTCCGAGGTCTTGAAGGGCTTTCTCCCATGAAATCCTTCACTGTGAGAGGGTACCTGGGTAGTCCAGTTGGTTAAATGTCCAACTCTTGATCTCGGCTCAGGTCTTGATCTTAGGGCTGTAAGTTTAAGCCCCACATTGGGCACTACACTGGGCATGGAACTTACTTAAAATTAAAAAAAATAAGTCTTCACTATGGCATTGTCCAATATTTTAGAGATCTTTAATTATGATATAGAGATGAGTACAGTTACTTGCTTTTTTTAAAATCCACATAGCTGAGGGACAGCTGGGTAGCTCAGTAGATTAAGCATCTACCTTTGGTTCAGGTCATGACCCCAGGATCCTGGGGTTGAGCCCCATATCAGGCTCCCTGCTCAGTGGGGAGTCTGCTTGTCTCTCTCCCTCTGACCCTCCCCCTGCTTGTTCTCTCTCTCTTTCTCAAAAATAAATAAGTAAAATCTTAAAAAAAAAAAAACCCTACTTTGCAAGTCTGCTTTATAATAACAGGGTGAGGCAGACAGGAGTCCAGGTTTCAAGCTCAGCTCTGCCACTAACATGCTGACTGTCCCTTCTTGGAGGATGAGCTATGGTCCTCTAACTTCTCTTCTAGCTTGAACACAGTAATTGTTTTAAGAAGGAAGATGGATTGATCAAGAATTGGGATGTAAAAATGCCTAAGTAAAGAGCAATTTGTTGCCTAGAAATATTCCCACGTGTCATTTATTCACTGGGACAGAGAAATGACTTCAGCTTAATGGTAATTATTATAATAAGATTAAAAAATAGCATCAGTAAACACACACACAGTCACGATGGGAGCTGAAGCAAGGCTGAGACAATGTCTTGGAGCATTGAGGAAGAAGAGAAAAAAGGTAAGAAACGGAAAAATTCGGAGGTCAGCCAGGGAACAAGGAATTCGGTTTTTTGTATCAATATCTTAGTCTGAGAGTGGTATATGGGAAGAAGATCTGCAAACAGTGGCTAGATTCATAAAACAAAATATCTAGCAAAAGGATGTTGGTAGGGTGAGGAGAGAGAGCACTGAACATTTGTAGCATGTGTCTTTCATATGCCAAGCAAAGGACCAGCTGTTTTCATACTGAGCTTATTTGATTTTCACAGGCAACTGGAAGAGTCAGCATTATTTTCCCTTCCCTCCTGTTTTGGAAATGAGGAAAGTGATGTGCGTGGTCCCACAGTTAGAGGCCTGGGAGCTACCAAAACCCATTTTTCCAACCTCAAGCTGCCTTCCACAAAGCTGCCTTTCCTTTGGAAAGGGTGCTTACTAGACATTATTCCTCTCAACCTTAAAACATAATCACTGCTATGGTCTGCTAAGTGATCCGCTAAGGTCCTCTTTGAAAATGAAGAGAATATATCCTTCCAAGCTTGGTTTGGGGAATCACTTGCCAGCTGTTTCTATTTGCAAAATTTTCCACCACTATCTGATTCCTTCATGTAAAGAAAAATGACCCTTAATGGAAGAGACAATTTTTGTGATTTAAGTAAGTTAATTCTTTAAAAAGTGTGCAAATTAGGAAGGCATCCCGAGGACATCTGTACTGAGTCTTGAACAGATGAAAGCGTCCTGTTTCTTACCTATCTGCCCAGGACCCCTGCTTTGTAGTACAGCGGGACTGCAGGCCCAGTACCTTCTTTTAGCTCTCCCCTTGGGCCAGGGGCTTTTGTCTCTACTCTTTCCATAGCAGAAGAAGTGGCTCTTTGCCTGAGTCCTTCATGGGAGGCTTTACTACTCTCTTTCTGCCCCTGAGCTGCTCAAAGCTTTTGCTTTCTATGAAGGAAGGTTTTGGGGGAAGTGGGTTGTGTTTTCTACCTCTCTCCCAGGGGTAACTGATCATTACTGTAAGCCTGAGCCCCCAAAGGGGACTCTCTCTTATTCCTCTCTCTTCCTCTAATGTTTCATGTGATCATCTGGTGGATAACAGCTCAGGAATAAATGCAATTGTTCCTCGCAGAAGTCTGTGATTCCCATTTTTTCCTAAATAGATATAATAGCCTACGTTCAGCCATTAAGAATTTGTTAAATGTGTAGCTATTTCTCCTTATCTACCTTAATGGTGGCCAGTCCTTGCTTGCATGCTGTGACACAAACAATTCATGCATTCCCTTTGTTCTTGGAGGAGTTTGTCACTCTGTGGAATTTATATCATTTAGTTGCTTTGCAGACTCAGGTCTCTAATGGAGTCAAGAAAAATTATGACTTTGTTGATTATCTGGTTTTCTTGTTATTAGGATGGGAACAATGTTCTCTCTCTCTCTCTCTTTTTGTTTTGTTTTATTTCTTTTCAGCGTAACAGTATTCATTGTTTTTGCACACCACACCCAGTACTCCATGCAATACATGCCCTCCTTAATACCCACTACCTGGCTCCCCCAACCTCCCCCCGCCCCCCCCACCCCTTCAAAATCGTCAGGTTGTTTTACAGAGTCCATAGTTTCTCATGGTTCACCTCCCCTTCCAATTTCCCTCAACTTCCTTCTCCTCTCCATCTCCCCTTGTCCTCCATGTTATTTGTTATGCTCCACAAATAAGTGAAACCATATGATAATTGACACTCTCTGCTTGACTTATTTCACTCAGCATAATCTCTTCCAGTCCCATCCATGTTGATACAAAAGTTGGGTATTCATCCTTTCTGATGGAGGCATAATACTCCATAGTGTATATGGACCACATCTTCCTTATCCATTCGTCCGTTGAAGGGCATCTTGGTTCTTTCCACAGTTTGGCGACCGTGGCCATTGCTGCTATGAACATTGGGGTACAGATGGCCCTTCTTTTCACTACATCTGTATCTTTGGGGTAAGTACCCAGTAGTGCAATTGCAGGGTCATAGGGAAGCTCTATTTTTAATTTCTTGAGGAATCTTCACACTGTTCTCCAAAGTGGCTGCACCAACTTGCATTCCCACCAACAGTGTAAGAGGGTTCCCCTTTCTCCACATCCTCTCCAATACATGTTGTTTCCTGTCTTGCTAATTTTGGCCATTCTAACTGGTGTAAGGTGGTATCTCACTGTGGTTTTAATTTGAATCTCCCTGATGGCTAGTGATGATGAACATTTTTTCATGTGTCTGATAGCCATTTGTATGTCTTCATTGGAGAAGTGTCTGTTCATATCTTCTGCCCATTTTTTGATATGATTATCTGTTTTGTGTGTGTTGAGTTTGAGAAGTTCTTTATAGATCCTGGATATGGGAACAATGTTCTCTTAAAGCTTTCTAGATCCTAAGCAGAAGTGGAACTCTAGATGACACAGGCATACCTTAAAGATATTGTGGGTTTAGTTCCAGACCACTGCCATAGAGGGAATATTGCAATAGAGTGAAATGAACTTTTTAGTTTCGCAGTGTATATGAAAGTTATCTTTACACCATATTGTAGTCTATTAAGTAGGCAATAGCCTATGTCTAAAAAATAATGTGCGTACCTTAAATAAAATGCTTTTTATTTTTTAAAAAGATTTTATTTATTTTTTTATTTGAGAGAGAGATCACTGAACACATGAGTGGGATGGGGATGCGAGGGGTGAGGCTACGAGAAGCAGAGTGTGGGGGAGGGTGAGGGAGAAGCAGACTCCCTGCTGAGTATGGAACTGGGCTCAGGGTTCAAATCTCACAACCCTGAGATCATGACCTGAGCTGAAATGAAGAGTCAGACACTTAACCAACTGAGCCACCCAGGCATCCCAATCAAAAATATTTTATTTTAAAAAGTGCTAACAAGGGCACCTGGGTGGCACAGTTGGTTAAGTGTCTGACTCTTCATTTCAGCTCAGGTCATGATCTCAGGATCATGAGATTGAGCCCTGAGTCCGGGCTGCCTTCAGTGGGGAGTCTGCTTCTCTCTCTCCCTCCTCTGCCCTCTGCTCCCCCCACCACCACCCTCCCCCACTGACACGCACACTCTCTCTCATAAAAATAAATACATCTTTAAAAAAATACTGTCCGCTGAACTTTCAGTGAACTGTAATGTTTTCGCAGGTGGGGTAGTCTTGTCTCAGTGTTGATGGCTGCTACCTGATCAGGGTGGTGGCTGCTGACGTCTGGAGTGGCAGTGACAATAACTAAGAATAAGACCCAGTGAGGTTTACTCCATCAACTGACACTTCCTTTCATGAATAATTTCTCCATAGACTGCAATGCTGTCTGATGGCATTTTTGCCTCTGGTAGAATTTCTTTCAAAATTTCAGTCAATCCTCTCAAATGCCACTGCTGCTTTATCAACTAGTTTAGGTAATCATCAAGTTTAGGTAATATTCTAAATCTTTTGTTGTTATTTCCACGGCCTTCACAGCATCTTTACCAGAAGTAGTTTCCATCTCAAGAAACCACTTCCTTTCCTCATCTATAAGAAGCAATTCCCCATCTGTTCATGTTTTATCATGAGATTGTAGTGATTCAGTCACATCTGCAGGCTCCCCTTTTTCTTCTTAAGATTTTGTTTTTAAGGAATCTCTACACTCAACATGGTACTTGAACTTACAACCCTGAGATCAAGAGTCACACGTTCTACTGACTGAGTCAATCGGGTGCCCCTAGGCTCTATTTTTTAAAAAATATTTTATTTATTTATTTTAGAATGCATGAGCAGGGAGTTGTGGTAGAGGCAGAGGGAGAAGCAGACTCCCTACTGAGTGGGGAGCTCTACATGGGGCTCAGTCCCAGGACCCTGGGATCATGACCTGAGCCGAGGGCAGAGGCTTAACCCACTGAGCCCCTAGGCTCCACTTCTCATTCTAGTTTTCTTTTTATTTCTACCACATCTGCAGTTACTTCCTCCACTGAAGTCTTGATCTTTTCAAATTCACTCATGAAGGTTGGAATCACTTCTTCCAAACTCCTGTTAATATTGCTATTTTGGCCTCTTCCCATGAATCACAAATGTTCTTAATGGCATCTAGAATGATGAATCCTTTCCAGAAGGTTTTCAATTTACTTTGCCCAGATTCATCAGAGGAATCACTATCTGTGGCAGCTCTAGCCTATGAAATGTATTTCTTAAATAATAAGACTTGAAAGTCAAAATGACTCCTTGATCCATGGGCTGCAGAAGGGATGCTGTGTTAGCCAGCATGAAAACATTCATCTCATTGTACATCTCCATCAGAGCTCTTGGGTAACCAGGTGCATTGCCAATGTGCAGTCACATTTTGAAAGGAGTCTTTGTCTCTGAGCAGTAGGTCTCAGCAGTGGGCTTAAAATAATCAGTAAACCACATTGATGAAGAGATGTATTGTCATCCACAGGCTTTGTCGTCCCATTAGAGCACAGGCAGAGTAGAATGAGCATAATTCTTAAGAGCTCTAGGATTTTCAGAATGGTAAATGAGCATTGGCTTCAATTTCAAGTCACCAGCTGCTTTAGCCCCTAACAAGAGAGTCAGCCTGTCCTTTGAAGCTTTGAAGCCAGGGGTTGACTTCTCCTCTCTAGCTATGAAAGTCCTAGATGGGATCTTCTTCCAACAGAAGGCTGTTTCATCTACTTTGGACATCTGCTGTGTAGTGTGGCCACTTTCATGGATGATCTGAGCTGGATCCTTCTGGAGAACTTGCTGCAGCTTCTACATCAGCATTTGCTGCTTCCCTTGCATTTTTATGCTGTGGAGATGGTTTTTTTCCCTTAAACCTCATGAACCAATGCTGCTAGCTTCTAATTCTCCTGCAGCCTCCTCACCTCTCCCAAGCTTCAGAGACTTGAAGAAAGTTAGGACCTTGCTAACTTTATTAGCTTGATTAGGCTTTGACTTAAGGGAAGGTTGTGGCTGGTTTGATCTTTTGTCCAGACCACTCGGACTTTGTCCATATCAGCAATAAAATTGTTTCTCTTTATCATTCTTGTGTTCACTGGAGAAGCACTTTTAATTTCCTTCAACAACTTGTCCTTTACATTCACAGCTTGGCTAACTGGTACAAGAGGTCCTCAGCCCATCTTAGCTTTTGGACATGCCTTCCTTACTAAGCTTAATCATTTCTAGCTTTTGATTTAAAGTGAGAGATGTGTGACTCTTCTTTTCACTTGGACACTTAAAGGCCACCGTAGGGTTATTAATTGGTTTAATTTCAATATTGTTGTGACTCAGGAAATAAGAAGGCCTGAGGAGAGGGAGAGAGAGTGAGAAATGGTGGGCTGGTGAAGCAGTTAAATACACAAAACATTTATTGATTTGGTTCGGTGTCTTCTACGGGTGTGGCTTGTGGCATCCCCAAGCAATTGTAATAGTAACATCAAGGATCCCTGATCATAGGTCACTATAATCAATATAATAATAATGAAAAAGTTAAAAATATTGTGAGAATTACCAAAATGGAGCACAAAGACACGAAGTGAGCAAATGCTGTTGGAAAAATGACCCTGATAGTGTCATTGGGCAACCTAGGGGGGTGTCCAAACTTCAATTTGTAAAAAACACAATATCTGCTCAATGCAATAAAGCAAAACATAATAAAATGAGCTATGATTATAGTTAAAAAAACTCTTTGTCTTATGGAAATTTTCAGACATTCAAAAGTATTTCTTTGTATTCTAGTGTGAGTTTTTTTTTTTTAATTTGGTACACAGTCCTAGAAGATTCAATGGATCAAAGGTTATGCATATTTTGATAGATAATGCAAATTGTCATTCAAAAAATCTGTATCAATTATATTCTCACCAAATACTGTGTGAGTGGTACCAAAAACCTTAAACTAACTTGAAATTTTGAGGTACTTACTTTAAAGAGCATGACAAAGCAATTAAGTTTCTAGTGTGACCCACTGAAAGACATTCTCACTGTGAAATTCTATTTTCCAATTCAAGAGAACATTTCATAAAAAGAATTAAGCATGGGTCTTTAGTTCTTTCAGTCCAGTATTTACAGCTGAGGCTATTTGCTATTTAAATGCAATTCACCAAAATTTAGTGCTTAACCACATGAACAACACTTCTGGTTTCAATTAGCTCCCTATCCTTGTACATCAGTGGCTTTAGTAATGGCTCTGATGATTTATGTCATAAGCAAAGAATGTGCTTAATTTTTGGTATTAAAGGAAATGTGGCTAAATGACATTATATAGCTTCTAGTAAGACAAAACTAAAAAAGAAAAGAAAGAAAGAAAAAAGGAAGAAAGGAAGAAATCAAACATTTGCTTAAATTCCCATACTTCTGATTATTTTAAATTCTATCATCTCATTTTTTTTCATTCAAAAATATTTATATTTAGGGGCTCCTGGGTGGCTCAGTCATTAAGTGTCTGCCTTTGGCTCTGGTCATGATCCCAGGGTTCTGGGATCGTGCCTCACATCGGGCTCCCTCCTTGGCGGGAAGTCTGCTTCTTCCTCTTCCACTCCCCCTGCCTCTGTTCCCTCTCTTGCTGTGTCTCTGTCAAATAAATAAATAAAATCTTCTTCTTAAAAAGATTGTATTTATTGTTTATTTGACAGACAGAGATCAAAATTAGGCAGAGAGAGGTGGAAGCAGGCTCCCTGCTGAGCAGAGAGCCTGATACGGGACTGGATCCCAGGATCCTGGAATCATGACCTAAGCTGAAGGCAGAGGCTTAAATCCACTGAGCCACCCGGTGCCCCAATAAATAAAATCTTTAAAAAATATTTATATTTAGTTTCTACATGTGTAGTCTATGTACTAACAGGATTAAAAAATTAGAGGTTCCTTTTTCTAAGAACTTCCATACATATAAAAGTATATATTTAAAAGAATCTTTTTATCTCTTCTTCCATCCATCTTTTCGGTCACTTATTCATTCAATAAGAATTTTTCTTTAGTGTCTACTCTGTTGCAGGAATGTATGCATTTGGAACTTAAAGTTAATAAAAGGTGGTCCCTCTCTTCAAGGAAGGACAGCCTAGTAGGAGAAATAGATAATGTTAATGTTCTACGAGACAATTAGAGAAAGCTTTCCAAGGAAGGTGGCATTATAGATGTCTGAAGGATATATGGGATTTCAACAGATGTTGTAAGAGGAAGTTCATTCCAGGTCTAGGAAGTATGAAATATGTTGGGCAAAGGCATGTCCATGCAAAAGTGCATTAGAGAACAGGTTGGAGAGGGAGGTTGAGTGATGCAGCAGATGCTGAAGTTGAAACTGGAAAAAGTTGGCTATGATCAGGAAGAAGAAAGGGTAAATTCTTTTGAGTAAAAATGGTTAGAGACTTAGTGGAGAAGGAGGGGGTACTTAAACACAATTTTGAATGATGGATAGGATTTGATAGGTAGGCAGATTGTAGGTGTGAAAAGCACCGGAGGCAGAGAAAACAGTGTAAGCATAGATGTGTGTCGTTAAGGGGGAAGGAATGAATTTGTGCTGGAAGTAAAAAGTATCTAACATTGTATCACCTTCTTTCCAGCATTAGGGTTTTCATGTAGGCTATTTTCTCTGCCAAGAATTCTCTTTGCCTGTAGCAGAATGCTTTTGGTAGCCATTAACAAAACCCCAAATTGGATGGACCAGGGATTGGTTTAGTCCGTAATTTAAAATCCCACCAGGGCTTCATTTCACTGTGATTATCCTGGTTCTTCCCTCTCTTGTATATTGGCTTTATTTTCAAGCTGGCTTTTGTCCAGGTAGAGAGATGGCAGCTGCTAGCAGAAAGGCTTTCCCTAGGGTGCCTGCGTGGCTCAGTGGGTTAAGCCTCTGCCTTTGGCTCGGGTCATGATCCCAGGGTCCTGGGATTGAGCCCGCATCGGGCTCTCTGCTCAGCAGGGAGCCTGCTTCCCCCTCTCTCTCTGTCTGCCTCTCTGCCTACTTGTGATCTCTGTCAAATAAATAAATAAAATCTTTAAAAAAAAAAAAAAAAAAAGGCTTTCCCTGATCTCCCAAACTATAAATTAGAGTCTTTCTCTTCTAGCTCAAGGTACCTACAGTTTTCTTTCGTAATTTTATCACCTTTAAATTATACACTTATTTGTGTGATTATTTGTTAAAGGCCTGACTCCTCCACTAGGGTCTAAGCTAGGTGAGAGCAGGGACCATGAAATTTTCTCTTGCATGGGTCCCTAGCTGGCATATAATAGGCACTCTGTAAAAATGTCTGCAATGAATGGATGGATTCATCCCAACTCCTCTTCAGGAAGGAGAAATCTTACTTTGATGTTTCAAAATTGCTATTGTACCAGGGGAGAGGGAACATGAAAGTGGGGGAACATATTAAGCTCAGAGCTGTGCTGTGGTGTGACCCCAAACTGATCAGTGCCATTTGCCACAGATACTCCAGGATTACATGGATCAAAAGACTAACTGCTACTGTAAATGCCACTGTCAATGCTAGTTTCATGTAAAAAGTCTTGTCATTTGCAAAAACATCCATTCTCACCTTTTTAAATTATCAAGGTATATCAAAGTATATCTCAAGGTATCTATCAAGAACAAATTTTAAATGCACTTACACAGACCGGGACTATCTTATTTTTCTTATAATACATTTTCCATATCAGAAACATACAATCATGGAACCGATATATAAAGAGGTCTCTATATAGCAGTAGAACTGCTGTCATACAAAATATACATTTTGACCCCTGGCTGTTTCAAAATTTATTTTCATATTAATTTTGGTATAGTTTTCGATTAGAGGGCTTTAAGAAAAATCAAGCTTAACACTTTGAAATCTTCATATCATGAAATGTGGGTCTACCCTATCTCATCAAACCTCAACATTCTAGTTGGAGATGTTTGGAAGATCCACCTAGAAAGCATTAATTAAATTTGGTTAAATTATTTGGATAGTCTTAAGGTAATTACTTTCTATGCTTTCAGCAGGAAACAATTCTCATTGCTGGATTGGCCTTGAAGTGTTTTAGTGACTACATTAACTGGTTATTGATTTTATCACTTAAAAAAAAGGATTTATTTATTTATTTTAGACAGAGAGGGAGCAGGGGAGCAGGGAAGGAGCAGAGGAGGAGGAAGAATGGGGAGGGGAAAGAATCTTGAGCAGGATCCTCACTGAGTATGGAGTGTGAAATAGGGCTCAATCTCACGACCCTGAGACCATGACCCGAGCTGAAATCAAGAGCTGGATGCCCAACCGACTAAGCCACTGAGATGCCCCCATCACTTTTTTTTTTTAAGATTTTATATTTAAGTAACCGCTGCACCTAATGTGGGACTCAAACTTACAACCTCAAGATTAGAAGTTTTATGCTTCACTGATTGAGCCAGCCAGGTGCCCCTGATTTTATTACTTTTTAACATAAATATATTTTTGCATTGTTGTGCAGAAACAACCAAAGTATCATATGTTTAGTCTCCTACTAGAATATGTGAATAACTTTAATTTGATTTGATTTCATTTTATAGTCTTTTATCCAGTATTACATTTTATACAGTATTACAAATTTACAGAGCCCAAAATTTTCAATTCAGTAGTAGTGATATGAAAATTAAAGGTTTAAGTCATATTTCTTCTGTAGGGAATCTAAAATTGGCATTTGGTAGGGTGGAGGTGAGTTAATGTATTTAGTATAATAACTTCATTTTATTAGCAATCTCTGGGGGTAAGCATTCACTTGGGAAAATCAATTCACAGGACACTTTCTTTTTTTTTTTTTTCTTAATTTACTTTTTTAAGATTTTATTTATTTATTTGACAGAGAGTGAGATCACAAGTAGGCAGAAAGGCAGGCAGAGAGAGAGGAGGAAGCAGGCTCCCTGCTGAGCAGAGAGCCCGATGTGGGCTCAATCCCAGGACCCTGGGATCATGACCTGAGCCGAAGGCAGAGGCTTTCACCCACTGAGGCACCCAGGAACTCCCACAGGACACTTTCTTTTTCTGCCTCTAACCCACTGTTTGTCCTTATTAATTATTTTCCTTTTATTTATTTAATTTAATTAATTAACATATAATGTATTACTTGTTTCAGAGGTATAGGTCTGTGAGTCATCAGTCTTATATAACACCCGATGCTCATTATATCACAATCCCTCCTTAAGGTCCATCATCCAGTTACCCCCACTCCCTGCCCCTCTAGCAACCCTTAGTTTGTTCGCTATGCTTAAGAGTCTCTTATGGTTTGTCTCCCTCTCTGGTTCATCTTGTTTCATTTTTCCCTCCCTTCCCCTATGATCCTCTGTCTTGTTTCTCAAATTCCTCATATCAGTGAGATCATATGATAATTGTCTTCCTCTGATTGACTTATTTTGCTTTAATACCCTCTAGTTCCAAGCACGTCGTTGTAAATGGCAAGATTCTTATTGATAATTTGTATATTATAAATAGTACTGATTAAAATTTATAAGAATCTCATTATATGAAAAAATAAAGACAATATATACAATTAAAGAAATAAAAATCTTGGTCCTTCCTTCACAACAAGGCGTATTTTCTAGAATTGCAAGACACAGGCAAAGCAGTGAGAAGGATTTTTGTATAGCCAAAGGATCTGTTGGCATTTTTTAATGGGTCGCTTTCATACCCCAGTTTATTTTGCTCTGCTCATGATAACCCTACAGACATGTTTGAAATCATTACACCCTGCCCAAAACCAAAATAAGAAATAAGTTTTTCATTAAAATGTTTCATTTTTAGAGAAGATTCTGACTGTTTCCCAAATCTAGGTTGGGTTGTTTTTTTTTTTCTTTTTTAAAGATTTTATTTATTTATTTGACAGACAGAGATCACAAGTAGGCAGAGAGGCAGGCAGAGAGAGAGGGGGAAGCAGGCTCCCCGCGGAGCAGAGAGCCCGATGTGGGGCCCGATCCCAGGACCCTGCGACCACGACCCGAGCTGAAGGCAGAGGCTTTAACCCACTGAGCCACCCAGGAGCCCCCTAGGTTGGGTTTTTAATATCCCATTAAGAGAGGCAGCTTAGCCTGGTGAGATAAAAACAGACATTAGGACAATCTGTGTCCCACTGTTATTTTGACAATAACTTTGGATAACTGCCCAAGATTTTTGTGCCCCAGTTCTCCATCCATAAAATGCTTTGCCGTAGGTATTCAGTATTTGTTAAATGAATGAATGAAATAATAATAACCAACATTTACTTGGTGCTCCCCACACGCTAGGCGCTTGACTCACATTATGGCACTGAAGCTCTATGAAGTGGATACGGTCATTAACTCTAGTTTATGGAGCAGAAAGTTAAGCTTAATTAACTTGCTCAGAATCATATAGCTGGCAATGTGTGAAATTTGAACCCAGACTACCTAAACCCAGTGCCTGTGTTCTTAAGCATGTTACGACTGAGTCTTCCCCCTTGGCTCCAGGAGGAGAAAGTCAGCTGAAGGCAGTGAACAACACTGCAGCTATCCTCTGCCTGGTGATCTTGTGTCTGTGCTTTGTCTTGCTACACCATGTGAGGAAGGAATTCAGCAGGGCTGGGATCTCTCACTGCGTAGTGTCAGTGACTTTGGGCACAGGAAAAACCTTTTACCTTTTGTGCCTTGAAGATTGCCCAACTAGGGTCCCTCTAAACCAGAGACAGAGTAATTGACCTCAAAATATGTCTTGCCCTTTGACCCCTTTGGGGGTAAGTCAGGGGCATCGAGCTAAGTATCACTGCCATCTCCTCCAAAAATCTAAAAACAACACCCTTGGAAAGAAATCTGATATCTGGTAGAACAAATAGCCAATAGATGCTTTAGACCCAGATGGCAGTGGTGGAGGTTTGGAAGAGGAGTCCCCACCCCAGTTTATTGAAGCTTCAGAGTATCCTAATTCATATTTAGAAAATGTACACATGGACAGTGAGGTTGAGTTGATATGACTGTAAAAACCTTCATTTCATTTTGAAAATAGTCAGTGCCACACAGTGACCTGACTATGTAAAGCCTGAGATGAGATTCTGTGTTCTTCCTGATGGTTTAGAAACACATTCCATATTTTGGAAACATACTGAAATCTGATTTATATAGTGAACACATTCTAGGGCATAAACTGAATATAAAGCTGAAGTTAAGAGACAAGGACTCTAGTGACATCATGGGTGTCAAGGATGTGCTAAGGCAGAGCTAACCCCGTGGGTCTTCAACAAAACTGGGGACAGCTGCATCCGTGAAAGGTCAAGGGGGAACTCACAACCTGTTAGATCAGGCACGGGCGACCCATATCAGAGTGAAACAGGTTTATGGCTTCCCTAATCTACCCAAAAAACATCCTTAAAAAAAATTGGCTGAGAGGAAGAGAGCAGAGAGGCTACTCCAATCAACACGGAGAAATGATTAGGCATGGAGCAGAGGCGAGAGCTGGGAAGAAAACAAACAAACAAAAAAATGTGATTTCTGGGGCGCCTAGGTGGCTCAGTGGGTTAAGCCTCTGCCTCCAGCTCAGGTCATGATCTCAGGGTCTTGGGATCGAGCCCCGCATGCATCTGGCTCTCTGCTCAGCAGGGAGCCTGCTTCCTCCTCTCTCTCTCTGCCTGCCTCTCTACCTACTTGTGATCTCTGTCTGTCAAATAAATAAAAATAAAATCTTTAAAAAAAAAAGAAAAAAATGTGATTTCTGAGTGTTTTTTTTAAAACCAGAATCACATATCTGGAAGAGATTCATGCTTCATAAACTCTCAAAAGCACTTATCAAAACACAGAAGACATTTTAAGTGTTCCCTCTGCAAAAAACAAACAAGCAAAAAAAACCCCCAAAACCCTAAACAAACAACTAACACCCTTCCCAGCAACTAGTAAGAGGGCTTGTATACTCTGCTAATTCTGGAAGCCTACCATATGTCACTGTAACATGATGGAACGCTCTTTTAATGGCTCCCTTAACATACCTTGTGGTGTCTGAGTATTGGAGGACACGGTGTCTTTCTGGTTTAATTGTGCATTTCCTTGCTTCCTTTGGTTTCTGTCTGTCAAGACAAATATTTCAGTGTTGACGCATATAAATATAAAAAATTGAAGTTAATAATGGAATAATATAGTATGCTTGAAACATTTTAAAAACTTAATGCAAAGACTACGTAAAACACTTTTTCTAAATTTTCAGTAGGAACCTCTACAACAGTGTTCTGTGTTAATAATTTACTTTCCAAATTAGATTCAGGGAGAGACATTTTAAGGAAGTTATTCAAACCGGGTACAATGCATAATTATTAAAATGGGTGTAAAAAGGGGAGGTAACTAGCTCTGAAGAAATTATGTAAAAAACCAGTAAGTGGTATTAAATTGTTAACTTATAAAACTGAGTGCCATAAGTGCCCAATGTGCATTTATGATATCTTGGCACAATTACTTGCATTTACTTCAAGTATTTTTCCTTGTAGAAAATAATAGCTGTGCTTTAGTCACTTGAAACGTATTTGTATGCTTTTAAGATATTGTGTTTTTGGAACCAAAATCTATTAAGAAACATCTGAATGTCTGATAATATGAGTTATATTAATTAGGAACAACAAAAGAATAAAGTGGCTCAGTATACTAAGACAATATTAGTAATAATGCAGTCAAGAATGAGGAGAGACGGAGGTCTTAGTCATAGCTCCGTATAGGTAAAGATCGTCTTACTTTCTTGCTTCACGTTCTCTTAGTTCCATGTGAAATTTAAAGGAAACTACTCTTTTTAAAGAAGTTGAGGAGAGTGAAATATTATGATTAATTTAATATTCTGGGTAACAGAACAATTGTCACACGTACAAAACTTTTCATTCCGAATCATACATTTCAAGGAAATCAGATACAATAAGGTGACTTTGATATCAAGACTAATTCTAACAGTTGTATTGCTTTGTGCTTCCAAAGGAACTTGCGTCCTGTAGTGTCGTCGGGCCATTTACAGAAACGAGTAATTTCTGTCTATGACGACAAAGAATTCTGGTTATTTGGGTCTGGCTGGGTAGGAGCTCCCGGTATTTTTATTTTCTTCAGTTCTCCTTCAGCTTTATATAAATAGCACTCTTAGTGAAATGGTTTTCATAACTTTTCTTAATGGTCTTTTTAAAGCACAATAGAGACTTTTATGTTACTTATTTTCTTCAAAACTCAAAGTCACAAACGACTTGCAGTAACTTATGTTCTATTTCTTAATTTACGTCTGATTTCATATGCTACATTATTAACTGGTAGTATAGTATAAAGTGCAATGTAGAATATAATATATACTACATTATTAAGTCAGAAATAAATCCGATATATCCATTGCCTGTCGTCTATACATCAGGTAAAATCACTGTAATATTAAATTTATCATCTGCGCTCCAAGTTTAATTTGGACATCAGTGTGGGGAGCATATTCTTTTGAGCTTTAAAATTTTTGAAACTCTGTAGTACATGTCTTACTCTTCCCAAAAAACAAAAACGAAATAGTTAACATTTTCCAAGGCTAAGATGGGGGGCAAGAACATTCTATTCTTTTACCCAGGTAAGATGGTTTATTTTTTAAAAGTATCTTGCAGAGTCAGAACTACAGTTTTACTCAATTCTCTCTCATTGTCTTTTTTTTTTTTTTTTAAGATTTTATTTATTTATTTGACAGAGAGAGAGGTCACAAGTAGGTAGAGAGATAGTGGGCAGCAGGCTCCCCACGGAGCAGAGAGCCTGATGCGGGGCCCGATCCCAGGACCCCAGGATCATGACCTGAGCCGAAGGCAGAGGTTCCAACCCACTGAGCCATCCAGGCGCCCCTCTCTCATTGTCTTTTTATGGTAATACTGTTTGACTTCCAGCTACGATGATACAGTTATGTCTTAAAAAAAAAATGAAAGTCATAAAAATCATCCACCTTATAAGAACATTATGACTAAAATGAGAGACTCCCAAAAAGTCCTTTAATGTTTTGGGAAAACATGGATCATGTGAGAAAATGCATTACTATGTTGAGTTTAGGAAAATGTACTTACAGTCTAATTTCCCAGTGTTTCTTTAAAGGGAGTTGACATTTGCCATGTTAGAGCATGTACAAAACAGGTGCACGGCTATGGGGAAGTTTATTTTCCCAAGTGACCTAATCACACTCGATAGATCCACTTATATTTTATTTACAGGAAGACACAGGACATCAATGCTACTGTTGATTTTTTTTTTTTTTTTAATCTCAGAAGAGTTTAGGTAGGAGAGTTAGGCAGGTAGGTAGGTAGGTAGATAGGTAGAGAGTTCGGTAAAACCCAATAGGTAGAACCCAATAATCTGGCATTTCTGTGGAATTATGAAGGCAAATTAATATTAAATATTTGAGTTTTGTGCCAGAAGTTGAGATATTTGGAAACTGGGGACATGTCATCAGTGTGTTGAATTGATCACCAGGCAGCCTGACTGAGGACAGTCACATCATTCTCATTGATAATATATCCCAATTTATAAGTGGTTTTCAATAAAAATATTTTATGTTCTCCACTGGGATAGCATTTAAGGTAACTCCTTATCCTCCTAGAGCCTTTCTGGCTTCCAAATGTTTACTTGAGTCTCTATCACAGCAATAGTTCTTTTTCTTGAGTGTTTACCATGTGCAAAACCTTTTATATGAGTCATCCCAATGAAACCTCAGAAAAATCCTTCTAACGTAGGCATTATTACTACTTGTACTTGACCAATAATAAAACCAAGGCTCAGTAAAGTTAAGAAACTCAAGCAAGCATCTGTTCCTAACATCAGAAATAGAATTAATTCCGGTCTGTAGAACTGTAAACTCTAAGCTCTTTCTACTACACCAGCATCAGACTCCAGACCTGAAATTCATCAGCAGTGAGGCAGTATTTCTTAAAGATGAAACATCTCTAAATGCTTTGACAAATTGTCCTTAATTCATCGCATTAACTAATGGGCCACTTATTTCTTTTGAGGGTTTGTTTTGTTCCTGCACATGATGAATTCAGTTTTATTATTGATCATTCTTTTTCTATTTTTACAGATTGGATTCTAATTTGCACTGTGAAGTTCCAGATCTTTAAAAGTCACTTACGTAGTTAAGAATTTCACATTTCTAGTTTCTGCAGACTTTTGTGGAAGTCATTGTCTTTACATCATCATGCAAGATGATGTAAATTTTATTTTTATACCTTTCCGTAGGCAAAGAACTGAATGCCAGGAAATGCTTCTGTTTGGAAGATACCACTCATTTATTTTTTTTATTTTTAATTTCTTAGATTTTGTTTTAGTTTATCTTATCTTTTTAAGTAATCTCTACACTCAACGTGGGGTTCGAACTTACAACCTCGAGATCAAGAATCGCTTGCTCCGCTGACTGAACCTGCCAGACGCCCTGATACCACTCATTTGAGAAGACGTGAAATCTTGAGTTTGACAAGAAATGATCAGCAATGCAGAGAAACTGCTTCTGATGAAAAAGGAAATAAAGATAATAAAAAAACCAGCCATGATAATTTGCTTTATTTTACATGCCATGGGCACTTCCCCTTATAATTTCTACTGCATTGTTTTGTACTTATTGATCTGTTTTGTCACTGTTCCTAGTTTCACGCTCCTCTTTCATCATTCAACTACTTTATGACTTCACCAGAACAGGACTCCACCTTCTGGTTTTTTGCTTTTGTTTTATCTTTTTTTAAGATATGTTCTTGAAGATCTCAGTATTATGAATAAACCAGCATTCAATAAATACCTACTGAAAGCAAGCTGAAATAATCATTTCTTTGTGAAGGGAAGAATCAACACCATCAACTAAGAAACAAGCTTTATTTATTTGTTGGTTTTTAAAGATTTTATTTTTTAAGTAATTTCTACAGCCAATGTGGGGCTTGAACTCACAACCCTGAGATCGAGAGTGGCATGTTCTACTGACTGAGCCAGCCAGGGGCTCCAAGTTTTATTTATTTTTGAGTCAGAGGAACAAGATGGAATTAAATACCTTTTTATAATTCTAAAATCACTGTGTACCTTAAAATATGTGCCTCTCCATGAGCAAACAGTGAAGGATTAAGCTATCAACAAACTTAGTTTTTCATGGAAAAATTGCGAGGAAGAAAAATGTTTCTTAAATTTTATAAAGACAAAATCTCAGGCGGTGGGTGGTGAGTATCTCACGGCTCTCAGCTACAGGTTTTTAAAATGGAAATGGAAAGAGCATAGAAACCTTAGTCTTTTGGCACAAGAGCATCTCACTTTTCCTGAGAAGCTGCTAGGATTTTGGATTGTGGGCATGTTACAATCCTCGTCCTTCATTAACAACCCAAGAACATTAGTTTACTATGTAGTTCGTCCTGCATTACATTTATTTGTAATTATTTGCCAGCTGTTATGGCCTCGTATTGTCTGGATCTGGACAATCTGGATAAGCCTTGTCCACGAAAGGAACCTAAGGCAAAAGAAAGAGTGGTGCACCCAGAGCTTTTTTTCTACTTCCATCTGATCTTTTCCCTTCAGCCTGGTTTCGGGGTACAAAAACCCTCGAATGCAGCATAGCAATACATCTTACCTCTGAAGACTCCAGAAAAGATTCATGGGTTCTCTTGGTACATGTTTGATTTACCACTTAGACCTAATTTTTGTTTGCTTGTTTGTCTTGGACAATGACTGAAGCAGGGTCTTGTGGAAAGGACCCAGGATATTCCTGACTCCATAGCTGTCCCTCTCCCACCCCACCAAAATGCTTGCTGATTTTCTGGAAGCCAGGACAGCAATTAGACCCATAAAAATGAAGTTTGTTAATGAAAACTAATTGAAAATTAATTCACCATGACTCCAGGGGAGAGCTTGCATTTAAAATGTTGTGTTGTTAGCGAGTGAGACTCTAATCATCAGAGCATGGCAAAATACTTCAGAATGACACGTAGGTTAATGAGGTGGTGAAGCATCAGAACCGTCTTGTTATGTTAAAATAGCCACCATACTTAAAAGGGCGGCCCCGCCCCTCCCTTCCGGCTTCCCTTTCCGCCTCATTCTGCCTTCTTGTCTCATTGTCACTAGGCTGAGCACACGCCACATTGTTATTCCCACCCGCCCCCCACAAATCTTCCCTAGAGAAGAAATTCCACAATGACCTCCAAGTTTTGAGTACTAAATAAGAATTTTGCAAATGCCGATGTATCTGATCTCTAAAATTTAAGGAGCCCACTTTTTCATTTTTTAAATGTTGATGATGGAAAATACCAAACATCTACCAAAGAGAGAATGCTGTAATGAAATCCTCTCACCCAATGGCAGCAGTTACCTACCAGAAACCTGTTTTAAACCATATTTTAGTAAACTCAAAAGAGCAAATATTTAGACAGAGTATTTTCTTTCTCGCAGAATAGATATTGTGTCAGAATGGCCTTGCTTTTCTTCTTTCTCATTCGTCTAAAAAAATGTTTATTAAAGGTATTGTATGTGCCAGATGAAACTAAGAGAGATGGGACATTTATTCTTTAAAAATTCCACCTACGGGCGCCTGCGTGGCTCAGTCGTTAAGCATCTGTCTTGGGCTCAGGTCCCCATATAGGGCTTCCTGCTCAGCGAGAAGCCTGCTTCTCCCTCTCCCGCTCCCCCTGCTTGTGTTCCCTCCCTCGCTGTGTCTCTCTCTGTCAAATAAATAAATAAAATATTAGAAAAAAGTTCTACCTGTATTTCTTCTGAGAGGTCATCTAGAATCCTCTTGAAGCAGAGGAGGTAGATTCTGATTTTATGTTTATACTTATGGATTTTTCTTTCTCTGTTAGGTCTCCGCTATAAATGACATTTTACTGTATCTTTTGGTCACTTCAAGTGGGATTGTTCTCCACAAAAACATCTATCTTCATTTTGCTTTTAACACAATTCATAGTTATGCTGGTATTAAAAATATTGGTAAAGTGGTATGTGAGGGGCGCCTGGATGGCTCAGTCAGCAGAGCGTGCAACTCTTAATCTTGGGGTTGTAAGTTCAAGCCCCATGTTTAAGTAGAGATTACTTAAAAAAAAAAATCCTAAAAAAAATGTGGTATGTGACAGAATCTGATGAATCACTGTCTTTCCTTTCTATAGTATTATTATTTTTAGACAGGAAGGAATTAAGGGAAGAATTTCGAAGATAAATTCTTTTTCTTCATTTGGTTGTTCCCAGGATCCATTTGTATTTCCTTTATTGTCAGTCCTTTGAGCAAATCTCATCTCTCAACTTGTCCAAAATTTGTTATTCAAGTATTATAGCTTCAATCTCAATCCAAAGAAGATAATAAATACAATCTCTTTGTTATATCTTACAGAAAGTTTTTAAGAAAGCTATTCAAAACTATTGAACTATTCTGGAACTCTGTAGTACAGTCTTTCAAGGCATGGAATTTAGACATAACTTCACAGTAGAGCAAGGCTCTCTTGAAATCCCATTTTTTCCCCACATAGTCCTGTGTATACGAGTTTAATTTCTCACATCTCACAAGTCATTTCAGAACAATTCTGCTGCAGTATCTTCTTTAAAATATATTTTTAAACATATTTCCTTCCATATCATATTATTCTGATTTTTCAACTAATTTATTTAGGTAAATATATATTTATGCTATTGCGATACTGTTATGTTTTGAAATAGGAAATTTTAACATGGAAAAAAGGAAACCTGACAGAGTAAAAAGTTAAACAGCTTATGAAAATGCCAAGGACTGCCCCAGGTGGCATAAGAGATTGGTGTTGGGCTCTAACTGTGATTTCGTTATTTATTTCATTGCTAAGAAAAATGCTTGTGTAATTCAATTTTTAAAAGAAAAATTGATATAATACTAGCACCCACAACCTTATTAGTAGTAGAGCCCAATTTCAGTAGGG
Source organism: Enhydra lutris kenyoni (assembly GCF_002288905.1). Taxonomy (NCBI): domain Eukaryota; kingdom Metazoa; phylum Chordata; class Mammalia; order Carnivora; family Mustelidae; genus Enhydra; species Enhydra lutris. The sequence continues at coordinate 72,130,583 of NW_019154085.1, read as the reverse complement.
AAATGGGGACAGGCAAAAGACTCATGAATTATCTTAATTTTGAATATGTCTATTACATTGATCTGCTATTTTTGGTCAGAGATTTTCCTCCTCTGACTCAGTTTCTTTTGCTTTTACAGTTATTGATTTGAAGAAATAGCACAGTCTATTTTGGGTTCCTTCCTTCCCCTGCTCTGGGACATACCAGTAAAATACACTTTGTAAGAAACAATGTGATGATAATGTGCTAATATGATGATAGCAGGATATCAGGACTTGGCGAATAGGAAAGAAAATAGACTTTAGCTGAAGAGATCCATTAGGAGAAAGGAGCCCAAGATTGGACACAAGAAGCAGCACATAAAGTTGTCTTCTTTTTCACAAAAATACGAGCTTATGGGCCGCACAAGTACCAAATGAAATATACAGACACACTTCCTGAATTTCTGTACTGGTCTTTATTTCGAAAAGTCATACCCATTTTCTGTGTGTCAAGTTTCTTGGCAGTCATTGAGAGGAATTTTGGGACATGAGCAATGTATTTGAATGACAGTATCAAAGAAAATATGGCTGTTTTCCTTTATTAACAACCAGTCAATTAAGTATCTCTAATTTTCCCGAGATAACTAACAATGGAACTTATAGCTGAGACTTGTAAAATTTTTTTTAACTGTAAACACACACACACACACACACACACACACACACACACACACACCACAACAACAGCAGCAGCAGAAAAAAAGAATCCTTGCCTTGAGTTGAGTTTGAGCATTTCAAAGCTGGTATTTGCAAACTCAGAAAAAAGAGCCTTTCATTAATCCACGATTTTGAAAACAGTCTAACCCACAACCACATACAAATACAAAAATCCTAATGGGACTATTTTCTTACTAAGCCTGTAACAGTTTACATTCACCTAATGGCCTGGGGTTATGAGCAAACTACTCAATTAGAGAATTTAGGCTGGTTGCCCACATATTTTAGAGCAAATTATCCTTTCACAAATGCAGAACCCCCTATATAAAACGCCTAACCAGTATTTCCTGTAAAAAAATACTATTCCCTAAATTCCCACCTTGAACCTACTAAGAATTTCTCTTTTTGCTAGGGCAAAGATTTTATGGAAATATTTGTTTTTATATCACATACCTTACTGTTGGTCTTCCTGTGGGCTTGTGTTTTGACCTTAAAGCAGCTAAGGAATTATAATCAAGACACTTCTAAATAAGATATTTCTTTTCTGGGTACTTTTGCTAAGTACTTGAGCTAAGAACCTTAAGTTGGAAGGCAAAGCTCCTGCCAATTCTTTGATAACAGATCTTCTGCTTGGGGGGTTAAATGAATTTCATGGTTATCCTTAACACTTACTATTTCTTCTTAGGCCTCTTTCATTTAAAAGGGGGTCGGTGCTTCCAATCTATAAACACCCATTAAAAGTTCTCCACCCTTTTTACTTGGCTGCTGGTCTTAATTGTCTGCAGATGGGTGGGTCACTGCATTTTTATTTCAAAGGTAGAGATTTGCAAAATGTAAACGAGCCTATTAAAAGTTCTAAATCAAAACTCTCCACATCCATTAAAGGGATCCATGTATGAATGGAGATAGAACGCAGTCCGAAAATGTCTTTTTGTAACAAACATTTTCACCCATTTCTAGGTAAAACTGTATATCCCTGCCGATGTTTTACACATGTATCCGACATAAATACTGTGTTGTTAGAGAGGTATTTAAAAATTTCAGACAAAACTTGGAAATAATGTGTTTGCAGAAAATTATTCTTTCTTTTATTATCGTTGATAGATAAGAGCTGCCACATAACTTATCCCACGTTATACCTTTTTACTGGGTTGAAAAGAAACAAAAGCATTTTTTTATATTTTAGACAACAAAATTGAAATTCAATACAATAGAGACCTGCGGTACTAACCAACCTATTTTTATTGCATTGAATATAAAATCTTAAAATGTGACAATTTTTGGTTCACCTACTAAATTACTCTTTTCTATCCTGGTAAAATTCCTTTTTAAAAAGTAAACCTCAATTCATAGTTGCTTGTGACTGAGAACTGAAACCTGAGCTAGTTGTTCTTGGCACTGGGGTGTTCTGGCTTATCTTGCCTAAGGGACTGACAGTTTATCTCAGATTCTACGGTTTCTTCCATTCTTCTTTCACTAACATTTCCCCTAGTCTTGCTTTTCATTAGCCCACCCTGATGGCCAACCACTTCTAATCTATAAATTAAACAGAAAGAAAACACAAAATTGGGCTTCTTTTATCTCTGGAAATCAACCCCGCTACAAACCCAATTGAGTTTGATTTCTCTGGGTCTAAAATAAAATAACCCAAGTAGCACAACGTATTTGCTAGAAGACCTGCACCAAAAACCAGCCTCAGATAGTCTTCATCTTGCCACGGAGGGTGCAATGGGATTGTTTTGGACTATTTTAGTCACTTTGGTTTTGATCCCCATAATCAGTACCCAGTGGTCAAATTAAGGTTTGACATCTGACAACTATATTTCCTTCATCCTTTCTCTAAATGCAATGAATAGTTTATTTAATTTTAGGGGAATGGTGTTTTCTCTAAACTCCAGTTTTAATATACTGATTACAGTGACAATATTTAAAAGGTGGTCCAGTCTTTGAGACCGCATTTTCCTTTTTGGCTTAATTTCTCTTGTGACAAGAGGGAAGCGGAAGTTGGGTATCTAAATAGAAACAAACAAAAAAACCCAATTTAGGCTACTCTCCTTTAGCTTGCAAAAATACATTTACAAGCTCTCAACAAAATTTTATTTTTAAAAGCCATTTTAGTATTTGTTATCTTTTTCTGAGTAAAATAAGCTGATGCTTTTACATGTGGATCTTATTATGTGAAAAGCTGTCTAAGCCTGCTATTGAACATAATTATATGAATTACGAACTGTGACTTTATTTCTTTTATAATCTTTGTAGTTCTTGCCATTACTTTTACATGTCTATGTCTGGCATTATGTAGCTTTGAAACTATGCCAAAAATATTTATTGTCGTATATCTGGCATTCTCCTACTACGTGGCTGAGTTTGGTTTCCAAGCTGGGCAAAACTTATTAGCAGATACAGTTCTTGGCATTTGTTCGGGAAAAAAAAAAAATCATAAGTAATTTTAGTACCCTCCTGAAACACAACCTTTTGCATTCTTTGAAACATGTATGGAGTTGAAATTCCAATGCTTGGACTATCTTCTTTTCCAATGTTGAGTAATTTTTCTGTTATGGATCACATAAAATAGAACAAAAATAACCACAACAAAAGAAACAGAAAAGAATGACTTTAACTGAAAACGAGGACGTTTTGAGAAATTCCCATGGATGGTCTGTGTAAAATATTTCCCTAGTACGTGAATCCCAGGAAACTGGGGTGGGTGTCTGATGATACAATGTAGTGTTAGTACTTTGTGGTTACAGGAACTAATAATGATAAAAAACAAAATACATATGAATACTTCTTTTGCTAATCTCCTTGCAGCTTGACTGGTAGAATTCTGTGAGGAAGTGTTAGGAAGATAGTCAGTTCCCATACATGTTTATTATGCTCAGCACAGCACGGCACTCTTCATGAAGCTTGTCCTCGATATATTTTTGTGTAGATAGAGTGAACCATTAGCACTATTAAAGATGTTTTTAAGGTATTATTAAGATGTAGAGGGATATTTCTATTTCTTTTAAAGATTATTTATTTTAGAGAGAGAGAGAGAGAGAGAGAGAACACACTTGAGAGGGAGGAGGGGCGGGGAGGGGGAAGAGGGAGAGCAGCAGACTCCCCACCCAGCGGCAGAGCCCAATGTGGGGCTCTATCTGAGGAACTTGAGACCATGACCTGAGATCATGACCTGAGCTGAAACCGACAGTTAGACACTTAACCGACTGAGCTACCCAGGTGTTCCTAAAGGATATTTCTTTCTTTTTTTTTTTTTTTAAAGATTTTATTTATTTATTTGACAGACAGAGATCACAAGTAGGCAGAGAGACAGGCAGAGAGAGAGGGGAAAGCAGGCTCCCAGCTGAGCAGAGAGCCCGATGTGGGACTTGATCCCAGGACCCTGAGACCATGACCTGAGCCGAAGGCAGAGGCTTAACCCACTGAACCACCCAGGCTCCCCTAAAGGATATTTCTTAAAGAAGATAAAACCCAACTCATACAAATCTAAAATGAACCCATATCAAGTATTTTACTTAATGCATTAATTAATGAGGGAACCAATAGAATGTTATAAGGAGAATTCAAAGAACTATATAAATGTGGGCAATATGGAAAGCTATAACACATTTATAAACAGAGGCAAGACTGATCTATATAGAGAGCAATAATCAATTGTATTCTACTGGATATACTTTGTTTGCCTTTTATTGGGACAAAAATATGAATTATCCATTTTCTATAACTTACAGAGTAATAAATAATAATACTTGTACCACGTGCTTTAAGTGGTAAAGGTTTTATTATTTTAAATTTAATATAAATTATATTATTATAAATTGTTCTGTAAATATTCATTAATTTTGATTTTGATTTTGATACTATAAATCAGAAACCTATTTTTAAAAATTCTATCTTACTGAGTAACTCATAACAAAACCTAGGAATTCTCTAATACACAAATAAGTCTAATATTTACATACTTCAATATTATTGTAAAATTACTGTGTTACATAAACTTCTGTGTTAATTTATTAATTAGGATCATAAAAGAGAATCGTAGATGGTTACAATTAGTAGAGTCAAAGCTAAATCAGTTGTTCCTTCTGAAGTCCTCTGTCCTATTCCTGCGCTACCCTTGTCCAAAACAATTATTTGTGATATATCTGGCCCCCAGAAAGATGTTACTTTTCAGCATTTTAGTAAACTTAGAATCCATGGTCTCTTATATTCTGACATACTCTAAGTCTCTGATGGTTTTCCCAGGGCTCAGTATCACTGAGCACATTTGCTGCCCCTTCCCTCCATTCACCTAAATGTATTCCTTTTATGCTCAAAGATACAATTAGAAGAGTGTTTTTTATGAAGATTCCTTTGATAATGTAGAATAAGATATAAATGTGTTCACTTTTTGTTTGTTTTTTGTTTTTGTTTTTTACGTAGGATCCACAACCAGTGTGGAGCCCAACATGGGGCTTGAACTCATGACCCTGAAATTAAGACCTGAGCTGTTATCAAGATTTGGATGCTGAACAGACTGAGCCACCCAGGTGCCCCCAAATGCATTTACTTTTTGAACAGTTTGTAGAAATCCACATCACAAAAGCTATATATATATATAAATATATATATATACACACATATATATGAATGTGACCCTAGCAAACAACAAAAATACACATTTTAGTTTGTTTTTTTTTTCCATAGTAGTAATGATAGCTATGAGCTAAGTCATTACACTTGACCAAATACTCCTTTTGATCTTGGGTGTGAAGCCACTAAAAATAATCCAGCACCTTTAACACTTTACCTTGTGTCTTAGATCAGGTTTCCTAGAAGCAGGCCATTAGATGAGGATTCCTATGCAAGCGATTTACTAAGAAAGTACTCCTGGGGGAAAGCAGTAAAGGGATGTGGAAACCAGCACAGAAAAGATAGTCAAGCAAAAATGAGCCTCAGGCCAACTCCTGTAGAGGGTAGCTTCACCATGTGCCTGCATGGGAACTTTGGGAGGAAGTCATGCCTCAGAATTGTCCTGACTGGAGGGGTCTTTCATACTCCTGCACCCATCAGTCCCCCTTGGGTGAAGCAGAATTGGGGGGGGTAGTAAATTCCTAGGCACTTTCCAGTGTTGGCACAGTGAGATCCTGTTTCCCCAGGGTATTTTCCCAAAAACAGCCCATTGTTTGCTGCTGGAAGCAGAAACACACAAAGAGGTAAAAAGGGATCTGAAGGGTGCCTGGGTGGCTCAGTCAGTTAAGCAGCTGCCTTTGGCTCAGGTCATGATCTTGGGGTCCTGGAATCGAGTCCTGCATTGGGCTACCTGCTCAACAGGGATTTTGCTTCTCTGTCTGCCCCTCATCCTGCTTGTGCTCTCTCTTTGAATAAATAAATAAAATCTGAAAAAAAATTAAAGGATCTGAAGATATTGGGAAGAAACCCTGATAGTGTTTGCTCATACTCTATCTGTCCCCTAACATCTATTTTCTTCTTCCTGGGTACATGGTTAGGCTACATTTCCCAGTGTCCTTTGTCAAGTGTGGTCCTGCAACTGTGCTCTCATCAACACACAGAAGGGAAGTGATGGGTGCCACTTCTGGGCCCAAGATAGCTCCATCCATACTGTCCTTCTCCTCCCTGTTGGTTGGAACTCAGAGTGACTCAGCTTTTATACTATAAAGATAAGGACAGTGACCTAAGGCTTGATGGTGCAATGTGATAGAAGGACTGGGGTCTCTCAATGACTTCACGGAGCAGAACTTCTTGATGATCCAAAGCAGTCACACTGGAATGTTAGGTAAGAAGTAAACCTCTTTTTCAAACCCACTTAGTTATTGTTGGGTCTCTAGCACAGTAGTCTGGTCTTTTTCTAATTACTACAAGATACTTAATTCTTATCATAATGTTGTATTATAGATCCATTTTTTAATTATTCTTGATTTCTTCTATTAGAATGCATATTGTAACATTGTAAGAGAGCAGGAGATTTGCTTATCTTTTTCTTGCTGACAAAAAAATACTTAATAAATACTTATTTAGGGAATAAATGAAAGTGTGGTTACCTTGTATGTTACCTTGTATTACCTACAATAATTAAAATTTATAAAAGCACAGTTCAATTAAAGAGCTTGCTATAATACTAAGTTAGGAGTGTTATAGAACAAATGGAAAGGGTTTAATGAAAAGTAATCCAAATGATTAATGAGATAAAATATTGATATATTAAAGATGGATAGAAGATAAATGATACAACCTTGAAGAAACAAAGCTGAAGGGCACCTTCGAAAATGTCTTTTCAAACTGGAAAGGTGATTAGAAAGAGGTTGCCGACCAACTGTTTTCCATGTCTGCAGAGGAAAAACTAGCAGAGAAGAGCTTAAACTGACTTGACAGAAATAGTGATTAAACATTAGAAAAGGCTCCAGAGTAATATTGTAGAATCTCTGTCCCTGGTGAATTTTAAGGACAAACCATCTGTCTTAGACATTTCAGGCAGAGCCTTGCAGGAAGAGAGAGGTCTGGATTAAATGACTCCTTGATCTGGCTCCCTTTTAATTCCAGAAGTCTGTGCCACTCTACAGGGCATCAGGGGATCTGGCGGTGACATCTTTCACTCCAGTGACCAGCCAGACTGATGAATAGGCATCTCCCATCTATAACTTGAGAGAGTTATTTCTCCGCATGAAGCTGATGGGGTGGGGTGGGTCGTAGGGAGTAGAAAGATTAATTTTCTAAAATAATGATATTAAAAAGCATATTTTGTACATAGAACTCTAAGATACTAAGCAATTTCCATATAATCAATACAAACTGGAAAAGTCCTAAGATTTTGACACATTTCAAGTGCATGGTTTTATTTAATAAAATTCACTTTTATAGCAATGATGGAAAAGCAATGATTTAATGTTGACTGTGAAATGACACAGAACAGAGAGTAACACTACTGTAATATCCATTTACAGTACTTATTTACATGGGTATTGTAACACTAGCAACAATTCTATTTATGAATTCTGCATGAAAACTTATACTATATTTATATTATTCATCAATAATCATCTTAGAAAGTCCCTAAAGACAAACTTTCATTAGGAGAAACTTTCTTAGTCTTACAAGTTTGCATTTTCATTACTGAATAATATGGGAGCTATTGTTTTAAAGGAAAACTTTTTTCCGATTAGGGTATATATTTTTTGCATTTCGACACTGAATCATAAAAAAGACAATCAAAATGAATGATATAGGGGCACCTGGGTGGCTCAGTTGGTTAAGCGTCTGCCTTCAGCTCAGCTCATGATCCCAGGGACCTAAGATCCAGCCCTGCATCAAGCTCTCTGCTCAGCAGGGAGTCTGCTTCTCTCCTCCCTCCCTCCCTCCCTCCCCCACTCATCCCTCCCCCACTCATCCTTACTCTCTCCGTCTCTGTCTCTCTGAAATGAATAAATAAAATCTTAAAAAAAGATGAGGGGTGCCTTGGTGGCTCAGTCGTTAAGTGTCTGCCTTCAGCTCAGGCTGTGATCCCAGGGTCCTGGGAGCGAGCCCCATTGGGCTCTCTGCTCTGTGGGAAGCCTGCTTTTCCCTCTCCCACTCCCCCTGCTTGTATTACCTCTTTTGCTGTATCTCTGTCAAATAAATAAATAAAATCTTAATAAATAAATAAATAAATAAGATGAAGGATGTGTATATATTGTGGGGATTTCCAACTTTACTAATAGATAATTTCAGTGAAACTTTCCATGTTTGTTATAAACCCAAATATAAACTTTTTTTAAAAGATTTTTTATTTATTTATTGGACAGAGATCACAAGTAGGCAGAGAGGCAGGCAGAGAGAGAGAGAAGGAAGCAGCCTCCCTGCTGAGCAGAGAGCCCGATGCGGGGCTTGATCCCAGGACCCCGGGATCATGACCTGAGCCGAACGCAGAGGCTCTAACCGACTGAGCCACCCAGGCGCCCCCAAATATAAACTTTTGAATTCTTCCAGAAAAAGTGGAAAACCCTGCTTTTATATTCTAAGATGTTGTAGTGATTGATTGATTCACTTAGTTAGTTAGTTTAGTTAGTTAAATTGTAGACCGTAATAAGTTACAACTCAATGGGAGGTTTTTTTCACTGAGGGGGGAAAATCTAATCAAATTTAGAAGGAAATACTGACTCCTTTTTATGTAATGAATCTTGAAAGTAAATGTTGCTCTTAAACACATGAAGTGATGTTCACCCTACCTTATAATTAGAAAAATGCAAAACTACAATGAGATACCATTTTTAAAAACATCACACTGTCCCAAAAATAAAAATGTGACCATACATTGCATTGTCTAGGGTGAGGAATGTGATTTAGTGCACTCTCCATGGAGGATAATGGGAAATAGCTATTGAAAGGATAAGTTACACATATCCTTTACAGATGTATACTGACACACAAAGATATGGTGCATACACAAGGTTTTGGACTGCTGTGTTGTTTGTAGTGATACGAGATCAGAAACAACCTAAATGTCCCTTAATTGAAGACAAGATGAAGAATGATACATTCTTTCAGTTGAATGCAGCCAATAAGACTGCTGAGAATTGATTCTTAAGATATATGCAGTATCATGTATAGAATAAACTACTCTGTGTGCAAGAAATAAAAAAGAGAAATAAATATATCCATATATTTATAAAATATATCTGAAAAGCTACCCAACAACTGCCAACAATGGTTGCCTCCAGGAAGGGGAATTCTGCATCCCAAGGCCAAGGTGAGAGAGAGACTTAATTTTTCTCTCTGCGCTTTTGCAACCTTTGAATTTTGCATCATATGCATGTATTATGCATTAAAAAATAAACAAAATGGGGTGCTGGCTGGCTCAGTCGGAGGAGTGTGTGACTTTATCTCAGGGTTGTGAGTTCGAGCCCCATATTGGGTGTAGAGATTACTTAAATAATTAAAACGTTAAAAAATAAAATAATTAAGAAAGGGAAATACTGTGATAGTATAACAATTCATTTATTCTTAATTTGAGGATTTATTACATTTAATACAAAATTATCTTCTATTTCAAAAACGTAGAATTAAGGCAATTCCAAAAATTTTTAGACTCTGTTCACACTTTTTGTGTGGGTTATAATGATGGATTACAATTAATATTTAAAATATGGAAACACACCTCACAACAATTTAAAAATATGCCCTATGTATATATGTAAAATATGCCCTATGTATGCCCTTTTCTCCTTCACCCTTAAAGTATGAGGTCCTTGAAGCTAGGGACCCTGTATTCATTCACCTGGAAGACGCTACTTCTTTAAAAATTTATTTTAATAATAAAAGTAATATATATTATACATATTTCAAATTTGATAGTTGTTTTCAAATTGACCTTAAGCAACTGCCAATTTATACTTCCACTAACAGTGTACTAGAGTACAGATTACAGATCACATCTCAAGTAGAATATTTGAAGTATTTTACTCCACCATCTCAGAGGAATGGTCATAAACAAATTTGACCAAATGATTTAGATGGAAAATGAGAACAACTTACTGATATATAGATAGAATTCCTAAAGGAAGCATAAAGTCTCTGAAGTGCTCTGAAAGAGCCATTCTGTCAGAGCTTGAGTGCGAAATTTAAACAGCTTCAGTGTATGAAAAAAAATGGAGTAGCTCATTCTCCAGTGATGTCATCTCAACAGAAATTACTGAAAGATTTCCAAAACAGTCAGTTACTTCTCAATAGTACAAACAATATTTCTAAGATATGACAAAGGCACTTTGTTAATATTCACCATTGTGGAGGGTCAAGCTTTAATGCTAGAAAAATTAATATTAGGGGTGTTGAAAGATGGCATCTATAAAGACAACTGAATGTAATGAGAATACTTTAAATTTGCTATGAATCATTATAAAGAGAAATAATATTCCAAAGTGTTCCATCAAGTACTTTTTTCTTTCTTTGCTTACTTCAAGTTTTGATCACCAGTGAGCCATGCTGGAGCCTACAGCAAAGGGAAAAATCAGTAATACTGATCCTGTCCTTATTTACAATTTTGATATTTTATTCATGATGAATTCTTTTACACTGATTTTTTAAAAATATTGAATTAAATTATTATTTATATTGATTACTGAGTCCTTTGACACCTCTCTAAATTTTGGACCTGAGGCAAATACCTCAGTTACTTCATCGTACTTCCTGTCCTGATGTCCCCCAAATCACAAAGTGTTGTCAGAAGAGAAATAAGTAATTTAAACCTTCTCTTAAGCACCATTTTCCCCATGTCCCCAATATTCTATGAGAAGATATTAAAATAAGAAAGAAATTGGTAGAATTTTCTATCACTTGATAGAATTGATAAAATGCTAATTTAAATTTTTTTACAAAGTCAGCAAGGTATATTTTCTTATTTTATTATATATGTTTTATAGATGAAGGAGAGGCTCAAAGGAGTCAGTAATTTGCTTGTGACACACAAACAACATGTGACCTAGCTAACACTGAAACTAGATCTGTCTTTTACCAGAGCCCCATTTCTTTTCAGTGCACAAGGTTCTTTCTCAGGGAATTATTGACATTTGAATCAAGCACTGAAAGAAGGATAGGGATTTGCCAGAAGCAGAAAAAGGGATAAGACAGCACAGGCAGTGGTGGAAATTGTGGCTAATGCCTGGAAGTAACGTCCATGGGCAGATTTACCATGAAGCTGGGGAGGCTGACGTGTCATGACTCCTTGGAAGAAACCGTTACAAAACTTCTGGATAGGGACTGTAATGATGTGTTCACAAGATCATATGTTGTCTGCTAGATTTGCCCAAGTAAGATATTTAAGGTCAGCGAAGATTGCCGTATCTTTCCCTTCTGGCTTTCCCTCCAATGCATTTCCCCTTGTATTAGGTGGCTTTGGAATTGCTCAGGCATTTTGGGGATGCAGGTCAGGGATAGTTGGAGATATGATTTTTGGGGTTTAAAAGGACGTATTTACATGAAATTGTTAGTGGAGCAGACACAAAATTTGCAATATATGGAGCCAGAAGCTAGTCTGAGGAAAATTCTTTCAGTCATCAGATGAGTAAAACTGTTAAGTGGAGGATTGAATTCTCATTAACATCTAGTGAAATTAAAAGTTCTTTCCTATGAAGAATATACTTGATAATGCAGCATATGCAATTATACATAATTCACACTTTTTTGATGGGAACTGTGCAAAATAGTTTACCAAAATTCCTCTGTTTTTAGGGTACATATCTGTACTAAAATAACAAGCATTCTGTGTATTCTCTGCATCCCAGTGTATTATAAGTTCTCTTAGCCTAACTGGTTTATCTTAGTCTGACAAAGTCTTGTGGTTTAGGAGAGTAGGCATGGAAAGCTAACATTAATACAGTGAGACAGTCAGAGCACACAAGTGTTCCAGCGACAAAACTCCTGCACTGCACATACTATCAAGAAACCAATGTATGTAATAGGATAGCCTACTCATTTTCCAGCTCATCACAATATAGTAACAAATTTAAAAATGCATTTGTATTGCTCCTTCCCATGTTTTAACTTCAGGGTTTTAACAAGTTTTTTTTTAAAAATAATTAATTAGTTATTCAAACATTCAAATTTATCTGGAAGAAAGTATTTTCTTGGAAGCCAAAGATTTAAATGGAAGTTTCACAAAAGCCTCAAAACATCAAAAACTATCTTATTACATTGGGATTTTCATGAGAACTGTCAAAATTGTGCAGGAAAGAAAGCATTTATGAGGGCCAGGAAAATATAGATTATGAAAATTACAACAGAAGAGTTAAAGATTATGAGAATCAGGACACTTCCAAAGAAGAAGTGAAAAAAAGCAGAAGAAATAGAAAATAGTAAAACAAAAACAGAATTGTGTAGTCAACAAAGGTTGGCAGCACCTTCAGGCTGATGACTTTATTTTCTTGTCAATATTTTGGAAGAAGTTTTCTTTTTTAAAGCTTTTATTTAAGCTCCAGTTAGTTAACATACAGTATAATATTAGTTTTAGGTTTACAATGGTGACTCAACACTTCCATACAACAGCTTGGCCTCATCACAACCACTGTTCTCCTTCATCCCAACACATACTTCACCCATCCCCTGCCCACATTCCCTTTGGTAACCATCAATTTGTTCTGTACAGTTAAGAGTCTGTTTCTTGGTTTGTCTCTTTCTCTCTTTTTTCTCCCTTTTTTTGTTTCTTAAATTCCACATATGGATGAAATCATATGGTATTTGTCTTTCTCTGACTGACTTATTTTGCTTAGCATAATACTTTCTAGCTCCATCCATGTCATTGCAAATGACAAGATTTCTTTCTTTTAAAATGTTATTTATTTATTTATTTTTTAAGGAGAAAGAGAGAGAGCATGTGTGTGAGTGTAGGGGTGTGGAGCAGAGGGAGAGGGAGAGAGAGAATTTATTTATTAATTTATTTGTTTGTTTATAATTATGTTCAATTAGCCAACATATAGTAAGTACATCATTAGTTTTTGATGTAGTGTTCAACGATTCACTAGTTGTGTATAACACTCAGTGCTCATCACAACACGTGCCCTTCTTAATACCCACCACCCGGTTACCCCATCCCCAACCCCTTCCCTTCTGTAACCCTCAGTTTGTTTCCCAGAGTCCAGAGTCTCTCATGTTTTGTCTCCCTCTCTGATTTCTTCCAATAGAGAAATTTCCCTCTCTTTTCCTGTGGTCCTCTGTGCTATTCCTTATGTTCCAAATGAGTGAAATCATATGATAATTATCTTTCTCTGCTTGACTTATTTCACTTAGTATTTATCCCAAAGATACAGAGGTAGTGAAAAGAAAGGGCACATGCACCCCAATGTTCATAGCATCAATGGCCACAATAGCCAAACTGTGGAAGAAGCCGAGATGTCCTTCAGCAGATGAATGGATAAAGATGATGTGGTATATATATACAATGGAATATTACTTAGCCATCGGAAAGGATGAATACCCATCATCTGCATCAATATGGATGGACCTAGAGAGAATTTTAAGCAGGTTCCACACCAAGCACAGAGCCTGCCCTGGGGCTCCATCCCATGACCCTGAGGATCATGATGTGAGCCCACAGCAAGAGTCAGACGTTTAACCTATTGAGCCACCCAGGTGCCCTAAGAGTTCATTCTTTTTTTAATGGCTGAGTAATTCCATTGTACGTGTATACATCTTCTTTATCCATTCAACAGTCAGTGGACACTTGGACTGTTTGCATAGTTGGGCTATTAGAGATAATGCTGCTGTAGATATGAGGGTGAATGTATCACTTTGAATTAGAACTTTTGTATTCTTTGCGTAAATACATAGCAGTCCAATTGCTGGATCATAGGGTAGTTCTATTTTTAATTTTTTGAGGAACCTCCATACTGTTTTTCAGTGAATAGACATTTTTCTGAAGAAGACATACAGATGGCCAACAGACACATGAAAATATACTCAACATCAGCCATCATCAAGGAAATACAAATCAAACTACAATGAGATACCACTTCACACCTGTCAGAATGGCCAAGTTCAGCAACGCTAAAAACAATAGGTGTTAGAGAGATGTAGAGAAAGGGGAACCTTCTTGCACTGCTGTTGGAATGCAAACTGGTGCAGCCACTATGGAAAACGGCATGGAGGTTCCTCAAAAAGTTAAAAATAGAGCTATCCTATGATTCATTGACTTTAATAAGGACTGTGGTCTTTCATTATGGCCTGTTACAAAAAGTAATGTCATCCAATACTTCACCTTTTTTTTTTAAGATTTTATTTATTCATTTGACAGAGATCACAAGTAGGCAGAGAGACAGGCAGAGAGAGAGGGAGGAAGCAGTCTCCCTGTTGAGCAGAGAGCCCGACGAGAGACTCGATCCCAGGACCCTGAGATCATGACGTGAGCTGAAGGCAGAAGCTTTAACCCACTGAGCCACCCAGACGTCCCCCAATACTTTAATTAAAGACTTTTTTCCCTTCAAAATTGTGATTCTAATAATATTTATATAGAATCAAACAATATAAAACGGGCAAAGAGATGTTTCTCAAAAGGATATTTAAAAATATTTTAAATCGTTATACTCTTGAGAGTCTCTTCTAAGGCAGGAAAACGTCATACATGCTGTTTTGTTTGTAAATTATTTTCAGCAAGACAGACTTCACTTACACTGGATGGGTTTTCAGACGTAATGAATATATTGAAAGTCCTCAAAAGCTGTGGTTATTCTAGACAACACAAGATGACTAGAGTTAATAAGAAAATATACACATAATGAAAGTGTTAACAAACAAATAAACCAGAGGCCAGATACTGCTCCATTGGTGTGGAGTCCGTTGATGTGTCCAACACTGATTAGTTTGCCATTATTGTTCTCTACTGCTGTGACTGAAAACTCGGTGTATAACTTTAAACTTTTTTACCAACTGAAAACCTGCCTGTGGCTTATTCAACAATGGGAAATAACTTTTTGACAACAGTAACCTGCAGTTGAAAACACCCATGCCGTGTTGTCCAGCAACAGGGCTGCTGTGAAAGGTGAGGAAACGGGCTCCTAGCTCTCTTTAAAGATATTAGTAAGTGTGCGGGATGTTCACCATGTGTAGCTCATTCCTTTAATCTGTAAAAGAAAAATCTGCCTCCACAGTTGTTAACCACATTGGCATTTACAACAGCTATTTGCCTCTCAGTTTCCTCTCATCAATGGAGTATTTTACATACATGTATCAACTTGGATTTAAAAAAAAAAGGCTATGTAGGGGCGCCTGGGTGGCTCAGTTGGTTAAGCGTCTGCCTTCGGCTTGGGTCATGATCCCTGAGTCCTGGGATGAAGCCCCACATCCGGGGTCCCTGCTCAGTGGGGAACCTGCTTCTCCCTCTCCCTCTGCTGCTCTCCCTGCTTGTGCTGTCTCTCATTCTGTCAAATAAAATCTAAAAAAAACCCAAGTCTAAGTATAATATAATGAGTTGTCCATTATAAAGCTTTTCAAGCCTTGGAACACAGGCCAACGACATTTTATGCACTCTAAAACATATTTCTCAAAGATTGGGAAGAAAAACCTCAACAGAAAAAAAAGCAAAAAACTTACTCAAAAAGTTGACAAAAATAAAATACCTAATTTTAATCATAATTCAGAAGGATACTTTGAAATGTTTTCATGAGACATTTAAGAAATTGAGTCACCTGGGGTGCCTGAGGGGCTCAGTCCATTAAGCGTGAGACTCTTGCTTTCAGCTCAGGTCATGGTGTCAGGGTTGTGAGATGGAGCCCCACGTCTGGCTCTTTACTCAGTGCAGTGTCTGCTTGTCCCTCTCTCTCTCCTCTTCCCCCGTTCATGCTCTTAAAAAAAAAAAATTCGTCATTTTTTAAAAAGTTTATTTATTTTAGAGAGAGAGAGTGGGAGAGAGGGTGCACCTGGGGGAGAGGGCCAGAGGAAGAGAGAATCTTAAAAAGACTCAATGTTGGGACGCCTGGGTGGCTCAGTTGGTTGGGCAGCTGCCTTCGGCTCGGGTCATGATCCCAGTGTCCTGGGATCGAGTCTCACATCGGGCTCCTTGCTCATCAGGGAGCCTGCTTCTCCCTCTGCCTCTGCCTGCCATTCTGTCTGCCTGTGCTTGCTCTCTCTCCCTCTCTCTCTCTCTGACAAATAAATAAATAAAATCTTTAAAAAAAAAAAAAAGACTCAATGCTGAGTGTGGAGCCTGACAGAGGCTCAGTCTCAGAACTCTGAGATCATGACCTGAGCTGAAACCAAGAGTCAGTTTCTTAATGGACTGCACCATCCAGGCATCCCAGAAGGGCACCATATTTTCTTACCTTTAAATCTATTCATAAAGAACTAAAAATAATTTCAGATAAAAATTAGTGGAATATAAAATAGATGTAAAAAACGGTACACAATCAATAAAAATTATTCCGACGAATAACAAAAAAGATTTCAAATCATCACCCAATGCAGGAATTCACTAGAAGGAAGAGATACATTTCAAAGATAAGTATTGAAAAGGCTCTAGGATTGTCTGATAATCCAACTAATGAGAGGAGGGAACTATATGAACATATTGAAAAAGGATTTAAAGTTCTTGATTTGACTCAAAATGGTTACTCTGAAAAAAATAATATAAAACCGGGTGTGATGGATAAACAATGAATCTTGGAACACTGAAAAAATAAAATAAAATAAAATAAAGTAATGTAAAACTCATGCCATTAGAACAAGGACATCAAGGATGGGTAGTAAGTTTCATTGATTAAGAGAATATTTCAGATTAATTAGTGCACAAGGACACTTGGAAGTCCCAGACATCTTATAGCACATTCTAAGAAAGCTAATAAATAATCTGATAGCACTTTCTCTACATTTGACAACCATTCTAAAAATTTATGATATTAACACAAAGCTGAAATATTTGCCTGAACTGTCTATAATGCAAAAAAGTTTTTAATCAACCAGAAGACTGAATCATCTTTCTACTTTTTATAGAAAATGATATTACAGGGGCACCTGAGTGGCTCAGTCAGTTAAACATCTGGCTTCAGCTCAGGTCATGATCCCAGGGTCCTGGGATCCAGCCCCATGGGCAGGCTCTCTGCTCAGCGGGGAGTCTGCTTCTCCCTATCCCTCTGCCTGCTGCTCCCCCTGCCTGTGCTCCCTGCCTATTTCTCTGTCAAATAAATAAATAAAAGCTTTTTTAAAAAAGAAAATGATATTACAAAATTATTGTTACATGGAGAGACAATTAAAAAGTATGCAGGTTCAACTTTTATGGCCAAGGTGGAGAAGGCCTACTAGACCCTAACCCTCCGATGATTACAACTAAAATCTCTCTCTAGACAAAATACAAAAACCAACTATTTGAGGACTTTGAAAAAGAAAGGAAAGCAGACAGATTGGGGAAGAGAGTCAAAACCTGGAGAAGTGAGCTGTACGGGGGTGAGTTACCCATTTTTCCCCCCTTTTTGCTCATGGTCTTAAGCCAAGGGTGGGCCCCTGGCAGACCTGGGGCATTCATACAGCTAAACTCAGAGAAATCCTTCTTGTCCAGAAGACCAGGGAAGGGGATCCCTGTGGGCCAGAGAATGTGAGAGTAATACTTTTTCTTTCACATCCTCTTAGAACTAAGGAAAACAGTTTGCTTTCTTTTCTTTTTTTTTTTTTTTAAAGATTTTTATTTATTTATTTGACAGAGAGAGATCACCAGTAGGCAGAGAGGCAGGCAGAGAGAGAGAGAGGAGGAAGCAGGCTTCCTGCTGAGCAGAGAGCCGGATGTGGGGCTTGATCCCAGGACCCTGGGATCATGACCTGAGCCGAAAGCAGAGGTTTTAACCCACTGAGCCACCCAGGCGCCCCTTGCTTTCTTTTTTTTTTCTTTAAAGATTTTATTTATTCATTTGACAGACAGAGATCACAAGTAGGCAGAGAAGCAGGCAGAGAGAGAGGAGGAAGCAGGGTACCCACTGAGCAGAGAGCCCGATGCAGGGCTCAATCCCAGGGTCCTGGGATCATGACCCGAGTAGAAGGCAGAGGCTTTAACCCACTGAGCCACCCAGGCGCCCCAACAGTTTGCTTTCTAATACTAGTTTATTATAAAGAATAGAACTCAAAGCCAGCCCAATGGGAGAGATGCGTAGGGCAAAGTGTGGGGCAGACCGGATGGCACAGAACCACCATGCCCTCTCCAGGCCGGCCACCCTCCCAGCACCTCCACTGTTCACCAATCTGGAATCTCACTGAATCCTGCCGTTTAGAGGTTTTTCTAGGGAGTTTTAAGTATTTTATAAATCTCTATCAGGCTAAAGAAGTGCTTCCTTCGACCCTCACTTTATAGTACATTCAAAAATAACTCAAAATAGATCAAAGAACTGAAGGGTTAAAATGACGAAACTCTTAGAAGACCTGTGGTCCAAACATAAAACTTTTGTGTGTCAAAGTACAATATCAAAGGAGTGGAAAAACAACCCATAGAATGGGAGAAAGTGTTTGTACATTATATATCTTTTAAGGGTTTAACACATGGAAAATATAAAGAAACTCTAAACTCAAGAACAGTACTCTTCAGGTTTAAAGATTTTGTTTATTTATTTGAAAGAGAGAGAGGAGCAATCCAGGAACCCTGCGGTCATGGCCTGAGCCAAACGCAGACACTTATCCAACTGAGCCACCTCCTCAAACTTTTTAAGTTGTTCACAATTCAGCTGCATTCAGATGTGCATGGAATTTTATTTGTATATTCTATCTGTTATAAATGGAATAATACAGCTTGAACAAGAGGTTTGGTTTAGTATCTAATGTTTGGGAAAATTAGCTCTTAAGTTTAATTTTTTTTAGAGTTTTTTTTTTTTTTATTTAGTATTTGACAGAGAGAAAGGTCACAAGTAGGCAGAGAGGCAGGCAGAGAGAGAAGCAGGAAGCAGGCTCCCTGTTGAGCAGAGAGCCTGATGCAGGGCTCGATCCCAGGACCCTGAGACCGTGACCTGAGCCGAATGCAGAGGCTTTAACGCACTGAGCCATGCAGGAGCCCCAGCTCTTAAGTTTTATAAAAAACGAATTGTATAGTTAGGATTTCCAGTTGTCTAATTTCAGAGATTCGTCAAGGAAATCAGTCTTACATTCTTTCTCATGTATTGGTTCATGTCTTACAGCTGCAATTCTTCTCTTCCATCTTCATTTTTTCCCCTCTTTCCTCATTTCTTAGAACTTTCTTTTTCATTTCTCTCATCTCTTTTCCATTCTTCCTTCAGCTTTTCCCATCTCCTCCACCACAACCACACCCACCCAGCTATCAAATCCCTGGCATTTTCCAATTCTCTCTTTTAATAAGACATTTTTTCTATATCCAGTTTTCCATTGGTGGTCACTTTGTAAATCATCATGACTTAATTCCTGTTAGCTACTGCCTACACATGTTTTACTAAGCTCCCGAGGGCAGAAAATTTGTCTTTCAATATTTTATGCTTTGTAAAACGCCATGTACTCTTGTAACTCCTATTAACAATAAATCCCAGTATAAATTAGCTAACATTACATCTTCTTTGTTTTATGTTTAAGCTTTAAATGCAGAAGAGTGAAGACTCAAGTTTCACCAGGTACCTCATTTGTCATGTGTATCATTAAGTTTTAGGTAGCATTAGAATACCACCTTTTGGAATTACTGGGCACCAAGACAAGAATTTATTTTAACCTCAGTTTACATATATATATATATTGTTCCAGAATAAGCAAAAGGATTTTTTTCCATTGTAAGAATAAAATGCTGCTCTCTTTTTCAATAACTAGATTGAACTCACATAGCATTGTCTACATGCCGGGATACTTTGTGTTCTAGTTTTAAATCTTATCTTTCAGAACAAATGGCTCTGAGATTATGTATTAATGATGAGAGTAGGAATCTTTACTATTTGACTTGGTAAGTGTCAATATCAAAATATACAGATATTTTCAGAGTTATTTCACACCAGTCTAGGTTCTATTTCCTCAGTTTTTTATTGGAACATAGGAACCACACTTAGTACACATTTACTTTAGAAAATTGTGATGCACAAGTCCCACCTTGAAGTGAGCAGATGTTGAGGACTTGCACTGTTCATTCTGTGGTACTCCAAGTTCTTGGCTTTTGGTGCTGTGCTTTCCCCAACTTCTTGTCCCGCTGCTCTGAGGTATTACTTATCTTATCTCCCAAGCCCACCTTCAGGAGGTAGCTGAGAGTAGCTTCCAGGACTACCTCTCTCTTGGGCATTTTTAGTCTGGATTCTAAAAGGTGCAACAGTCGCCAGCCACAGGATTTGAAGAGTGCGACCTTCCTGGTATCATCGTCAAGTCTTACTTGATGAGCCACCGAAAATATTTTGCTTAATAAGAAAGGTGTGTATTGGCCACAGCGATTTTTTTTATTATATTATGTTAGCCACCATACAGTACTTGATTAGTTTTTAACATAGTGTTCCATGATTCATTGTTTGTGTCTAACACCCAGTGCTCATTGCAATACGTGCCCTCCTTAATACCCATCACTGGGCTCACCCATCACCCCCCACCTTCCTCTCTGACACCCTCAGTTTCTTTCCCAGAGTCCATAGCCTCTCATGGTTCATCTCCCCACTCTGATTTCCCCTCCTTCAGTTTTCTCTTCCTTCTCCTAATGTCCTCCATGCTATTCCTTATGTTCCACATATGAGTGAAACAATATAATTGTCTTTCTCTGCTCGACTTATTTCACTAAGCATAATCCCCTCCTGTTACATCCATGTTGATGTAAATGGTGGGTATTCATCCTTTCTGACGGCTGAGTAATATGCCATTGTATATACGAACCACATGTCCTTTATCTATTCATCTGTTGAAGGATATCTCGGCTCCTTCCGTAGTTTGGCTATCATGGCCATTGCTGCTCTGAACATTGGGGTGCCTGTGGCCCTTTTTTTCACTCCATCTGTATCTTTGGGGTAAATACCTAGTAGTGCAATTGTTGGGTCATAGAGTAGCTCTATTTTTAACATCTTGAGGAAACTCCATACTGTTTCCCAGAGTGGCCGTACCAGCTTGCATTCCCAGCAACAGTGTAAGAAGGTTCCCCTTTCTCTGCATCCTCACCAACATTTTTTGTTTCCTGTCTTTTTAATTTCAGCCATTCTAATTTCTCACATTCTGTGTGAGATGGTATATTATTGTGGTTTTGATTTCCCTGATGCCAGGTGATGTGGAGCATTTTTTCATGTTCCTTTTGGCCACTTGGATGTCTTCTTTGGAGAAATGTCTGTCTGTTCATGTCTTCTGCCCATTTATTGACTGGATTATTTGTTTTTTGGGCATTGAGTTTGAGAAGTTCTTTACAGATCTTGGATCCCAGCCCTTTATCTGTACTGTCATTTGCAAATATCTTCTCCCATCCTGTGGGTTGCCTTTTAGTTTTGTTGACTGTTTCCTTTGCTGTGCAAAAGCTTTTTATCCTGATGAAGTCCCAGAAGTCCATTTTTGCTTGATTCTCTTGTTTCTTTCAAGACATGTCTCCAAATGCTAATTGAACATAATAATAAAAACTTTTAAAAAGAAAGGTATGAATTAGCTTTCTTTTGATGCCATAAAACATTAACACAACTCTAGAATCTAAACATTCATTTATTCTCTCACAGTTCTGTAAGTCAGAAATCTAGTGACTCAGCTGGCTCTCTGCTTTGCATTTTACCAGGTTGAAATCAAGGTATCAGCAAGTTGTGTACCTTTCTGGAGACTCAAGGGAGAATTTGTTTCTAGGTTCATTTAGGTTGTTGACAGAATTCACTTCCATGCAGTTGTATGACTGAGTTTCAGTTTGCTTGCCAGCTGTCAGCCAGGAGACATTCTCAGATGCTAGAACCTGCCTACATTCCTTGGTTTGTGCTCCTTTTCCTCCATTTGCAAAGTTAACCACAATGGGTCAAGTCTTTCTTATGCTCTGAATCTCTGACCTCCTCTTCTACCTCATCTTTGGACTTAGCTTTCCTCATCTGCCAAAACTCACTGACTCCAGCTCGAGAAATTTCTCTTTCCAAGGGCTCAAGTGGTTAAATTGGGCCCACCTAGATTATTCAGGATAATTTTTTTTAAGTAATCTCTACACCCAATGTGGGGCTTGAACTTAAGACTCAGAGATCAAGAGTCAGATGCTCTACCAACTGAGGCAGCCAGGCGCCACTATTCAGGATAATTTATAACTTTAATTATATCCATAAATGTCTTTTACAGCAGTACCTGGATTAGTGTTTTACTGACTAACCAGGGGATGGTAATCTTGCAGGGATATCTGGAATTCTGCCTACTATAAAGTATGAGACCTCTATGATGAAAATGACAATTTTTTTGGAGAATGTATAAAGACACCTGAACAAATATAGAGTTATGCAATATTCCAGGAAGGAAAGGCTCATGTGGAAGGATATTATTGCTCCTGAAATTAATACACACAACTAAAGAAAGTTTTATAAAAATCTAAATGAGATTGGGGGGGTTCTTGATTATCTGATTCCAAAGATAAAAAGAATAAATTAATAAAAATGACATTTGAAGGGAAATAATATATCCCCAATTCATTTTATGAGGCTAATTAGTGTAACTTTTATGGTCAAACCCAAAGAAAGACATTACCAGAATGAAAAATTACAGATCAATCTCATTCTTTCTCATCTATTGGTTTGTGTCTCACAGCAACAATTCTTTTTTTTTTAAATTTTTATTTCTTTTCAGCGTAACAGTATTCATTGTTTTTGCACCACACCCAGTGCTCCATGCAATCCGTGCCCTCTCTAATACCCACCACCTGGTTCCCCCAACCTCCCTTCAAAACCCTCAGATTGTTTTTCAGAGTCCATAGTCTCTCATGGTTCACCTCCCCTTCCAATTTCCCTCAACTTCCTTCTCCTCTCCATCTCCCCTTGTCCTCCATGTTATTTGTTATGCTCCACAAATAAGTGAAACCATATGATAATTGACTCTCTCTGCTTGACTTATTTCACACAGCATGATCTCTTCCAGTCCCGTCCATGTTGCTACAAAAGTTGGGTATTCATCCTTTCTGATGGAGGCATAATACTCCATAGTGTATATGGACCACATCTTCCTTATCCATTCGTCCATTGAAGGGCATCTTGGTTCTTTCCACAGTTTGGCGACCGTGGCCATTGCTGCTATGAACATTGGGGTACAGATGGCCCTTCTTTTCACTACATCTGTATCTTTGGGGTAAGTACCCAGTAGTGCAATTGCAGGGTCATAGGGAAGCTCTATTTTTCATTTCTTGAGGAATCTCCACACTGTTTTCCAAAGTGGTTGCACCAACTTGCATTCCCACCAACAGTGTAAGAGGGTTCCCCTTTCTCCACATCCTCTCCAACACATGTTGTTTCCTGTCTTGCTAATTTTGGCCATTCTAACTGGTGTAAGGTGGTATCTCACTGTGGTTTTAATTTGAATCTCCCTGATGGCTAGTGATGATGAACATTTTTTCATGTGTCTGATAGCCATTTGTGTGTCTTCATTGGAGAAGTGTCTGTTCATATCTTCTGCCCATTTTTTGATATGATTATCTGTTTTGTGTGTGTTGAGTTTGAGGAGTTCTTTATAGATCCTGGATATCAATCTTTTGTCTGTACTGTCATTTGCAAATATCTTCTCCCATTCCGTGGGTTGCCTCTTTGTTTTCTTGACTGTTTCCTTTGCTGTGCAGAAGCTTTTGATTTTGATGAAGTCCCAAAAGTTTATTTTGGCTTTTGTTTCCTTTGCCTTTGGAGACATATCTTGAAAGAAGTTGCTGTGGCTGATATCGAAGAGATTACTGCCTATGTTCTCCTCTACGATTCTGATGGATTCCTGTCTCACGTTGAGGTCTTTTATCCATTTTGAGTTTATCTTTGTGTACGGTGTAAGAGAATGGTCGAGTTTCATTCTTCTACATATAGCTGCCCAGTTTTCCCAGCATCATTTATTGAAGAGACTGTCTTTTTTCCACTGTATATTTTTTCCTGTTTTGTCGAAGATTAACAGACCATAGAGTTGAGGGTCCATATCTGGGCTCTCTACTCTGTTCCACTGGTCTATGTGTCTGTTTTTATGCCAGTACCATGCTGTCTTGGTGATCACAGCTTTGTAGTAAAGCTTGAAATCAGGTAACGTGATGCCCCCAGTTTTATTTTTGTTTTTCAACATTTCCTTAGCGACTCGGGGTCTCTTCTGGTTCCATACAAATTTTTGGATTATTTGCTCCAGGTCTTTGAAGAATACTGGTGGAATTTTGATTGGAATGGCATTAAAAATATAGATTGCTCTAGGCAGTATAGACATTTTAACAATGTTTATTCTTCCGATCCAAGAGCATGGAATGGTCTTCCATCTTTTTGTGTCTTCTTCAATTTCTTTTATGAGTGTTCTGTAGTTCCTTGAGTACAGATCCTTTACCTCTTTGGTTAGGTTTATTCCCAGGTATCTTATAGTTCTTGGTGCTATAGTAAATGGAATCAATTCTCTAATTTCTCTTTCTGTATTTTCATTATTAGTGTATAAGAAAGCCATTGATTTCTGTACATTGACTTTGTATCCTGACACGTTACTGAATTGCTGTATGAGTTCTAGTAGTTTGGGGGTGGAGTCTTTTGGGTTTTCCATATAAAGAATCATGTCATCTGCGAAGAGAGAGAGAGTTTGACTTCTTCATTGCCAATTTGTATACCTTTTATTTCTCTTTGTTGTCTGATTGCTGTTGCTAGGACTTCTAATACTATGTTGAACAAGAGTGGTGAGAATGGGCATCCTTGTCATGTTCCTCACAGCAACAATTCTTTTACTCTGTCTTTATCTTCAGTTTTTCCTCTTTCTTCAGTCCTTAGACAAAATATGAGAGTCTCCCAGATCTTAAACAAAATATTAGCACACCAAATCCAGGAATATATAAAAAGGAAAATATACCTCATGGAACAGAATATCAAGGTCAGAAACAAATCCACACATATATGATTACTTACTTGGTTTATAACCAAGATAGCACTGCAGGGGAAGGTACAGAGGACCACCTGTCAGTAAGTGGTGCTGGTTTAATTTTCCACATTGAGGTTGTGGGTAGGGAAAGGGAGACAAAAGGTGCTGCCCTTTCACCATTAATAAAAAAGTTAACTGCAGGCCTGCTTAGAACTAAATTTGAAAAGCAAAACAATACAATTTTAGAAGATAACAGAAGAGACTATCTTAATGACCTTAGAGTAGGAAAAGATCTCTTAAACAGGATACAGGCACCACTGCTCATAAAGGAAAAGAGTGATAAATCTGATTCCACTAAGAATTTTTCATCAAAAGACATTATTAAGAGAGTGAAAAGGTAAGTCAGAATGGAAAAAAAAATTTGTAACACATGTAATCAACCAAAGACTTATTTCCATATTATGTAATCAATTACTAGAAATCAATAAGACAAATAACCCAATATAAAAATGGGAAAACACCTGAGAAATGGGCAGTGCTTATATAAAAAGAAGTTATTCTTCATTAAAGTAAGAGAAATGCAAACCAGTAGCACAATAAGTAGGTATTACACATCCATTCGATTAGCAAAAATTAAAATGTTGGACAATTCAAGTGTTGAGGAGAGGGAGCAAAAGAAATGTTTTAATGTCACTGTTGGTTATATAAACTGGTAAAATTTATTTAGCATAGCCTTGAAAAGCTGCCCTATGAATCAGGAATTCCATACCAAGGTAAAGATTCTATAGAAATCTGTGTTTTTATGTTCCAGGATAAACACACACACACACACACACACACACACACACACACACACACCCCAGCATTGTTCATAATAGCCCAAAGGTGGAAATAGCCTAAACCCATCAAGAGTAGAATAGATGAGTAAATTATGATATTTCCATGTAATATAGTAACCTACAGCAACAAAAATGAATGAACTAATAGATACATGTACATGGGTGAAACTTAAAGACATAACCTTGACCAAAACAATTCAAGACATGAGAAATACTCTTTGATTCTATTTACACAGGAGTTCAAAAACAAGCATAAGCTATATTTTTAAGAATGAGTAATTAGGGGGGCACCTGGGTGGCTCAGTGGGTTAAGCCTCTGCCTTTAGCTCAGGTGATCTCAGGATCCTGTGATCAGGCCCCGAATCGGGCTCTCTGCTCAGCGGGGAGCCTGCTTCCCCCCTCTGCCCTCTGCCTGCCTCTCTGCCTACTTGTGATCTCTCTCTCTCTCTCTGTCAAATAAATAAATAAAAATCTTAAAAAAAAAAGAATGAGTAATTAGGAAGAAAGAATGTGAAGAAAAGCAGAAAGTAAATATGCTAATAATCATGTGAGTGGTTATCTCTGGGCATTTGGGGGTTATAAGGGAAGAGGTACACTGGGCCCTTATGGGGTATCGGCAGTGTTTTGCTTTTTGACCCTACGAGGTCACGTGAGTGTTTGGGTTATAGTTTTCAAGTAGTACACTTCTTTTTTATGAACTTTTCCTTGATTGCCAAATTTCCATCACAAAAAATATCCAATCTTCTTTCTTCCCCACACTTCCTGATTCTTCTGGTTAGAAGCATCTACAGAGCCTCATAGAGACTTAGAGTTGTTATAGCAAGACTACAGAGAGTACAAACAATTTAAATTGTCTTTAAAAACAGAAACACTTCTGAAGTAGGTTCTCAAGGATAAAAAAAGCTTTGACAAGAGTGAAACATAGCATTTGACCCTATTTTCCTTCTAGTTCTGTCCAGATTAGCTTAAAAAACCCCTGAATTGGGAGGAATATATGCATTGTAACTCTGAAGAAGGTTGGGATGGGGCAAGACAGGGAAGGATGAGGCTTGGTGGGAGTGGTGGAGAAAGAGAGCAGTGTGGCACCTGGGTGGCCTAGTTGGTTGAGCATCTGACTTTTGATTTTGACTCAGGTCATGATCTCTGGGTCGTGAGATGGAGACTTGCATCGGGCCCCCTGCTCAGCTCATAGTCTGTTTGAGATTCTCTCTCTCCCTCTGCCCTTACCCCGACTTGCTCTCTCTTAAATAAATAATAACTATAAATTATTATGAATAAATAGATTTCATTTATTTGAGAGAAAGAGAGAAGGCCTGAGTGGGGGTGAGGGGCAGAGGGAGAGGGACAAGAAGACTCTGCTGACAGGGAGCCTGATGTGGGGGGGTTCCATCTCCATCCCAGGACCCAGGGATCATGACTTGAGCCGAAGCCAGACGCTTAATAGATTGAGCCTTCCAGGTGCCTCTAAAATATAAAAAAAATAAATAAATAAAGAGAGAGAGAGACAGCATCAGAGTTAGTGGAGTGCCATTTTGGTAGACACGGCCATGGCAGGAAGCCTGGGCTAAGAGTAGGAAAGCCTTTATCACAGCAGCCTGCAAGGGCTGCCTGCTGTCTGCATATGCATCACCCAGTGAAGAATCCAGCTTCTCTCAGAACTGCCTGGTGCAGAGCCTAGGACACCTCTGTCAGAGACAGTGGGTGAGATCTTAGACCACATGGTACTGTAGTTTAATCTCCCTCTTTCCATTCCTCTCATCCCTTCTACCTCAGGCCCAAGAGTCTTTTTAAATTTAATTTTATTTATTATTATTTTAGATTTTATTTATTTATTTGACAGGAAGACATATATAGAGAGAGGGAACACAAGCAGGGGGAGAGTGAGAGGGAGCCTGATGCGGGGCTTGATCCTAGGACCCTGGGATCATGACCTGAGCCGAAGGCAGATGCTTAACTGACTGAGTCACCCAGGTGCCCCAAGAGTGCCCACTTTATTTTATTAAGTGCCGTTATAACTCTTATGTAGGTGGCCTCTGGCACTGACTACCATTGGCCAGAGAAACTTCCTGATAAGAAGAGTCACCAGAGACACTTGTTAAAAATCCAAATTTCTGGGCTCCATACCAAACATGTAGAATTAGAATCTCCAGGGAAGGGGCCTGAGAATTTGTTTTTTAAACCAAGGCCCAGGTGATTCACAGAGAATTCTGGGAAACAGCTTTAAAGACTTCTACCTTTTATTTTGTTTTCCATAGTGTATTTACAAACAAAATGTTTATTTATAATAAATAGTTTTTATTTTTTTTTACATTTTGAAAAAATAAGTACCTTGTTGAAAAGGAAAGATTCCAAACTGTAAAATATATATATTTTTCCTCTAGCTCAGACTTCTCAGTGCTGGACAATAGATCTATTTACATGTCATCTCTCTCCTTGAAGTCACAAAAACATCTTAAACTCAACAATTCAAAATGAAATCACCATCTTCTCTCAAACCCAGCTCTCTTCCAGTGTTTCCCATATTTCAGTGATAGCATTATTATCAACCCACCACGCCTAGCAGAAATCCCATCATCTCAGACTCCCTCCTCTCCTTTAATCCCCAGTCCATCTGAGTACTAACCAGGCTCAACCCTGCTTAGGTCCTGACATCAGATGAGATTAGGTGCATTCAGTGTGGTATGGCTGTAGACATCAGGGAAATTCAAATTAAAACCACACTGAGATACCATCTGATACCAGTTAGAATGGCTAAAATTAACAAAGGGGAACCCTCTTATACCATTGGTGGAAATGTAAGTTGGTGCAGCCACTTTAGAAAACAGTGTGGAGTTTCCTTAAAAAATTAAAAACAGAGCTACCCTATGACCCAGCAATTGCTCTACTGGGTATTTACCCCAAAGATACAGATGTAGTGAAAAGAAGGGCCATCTGTACCCCAATGTTCATAGCAGCAATATCCACAATAGCCATACTGTGGAAAGAGCCTAGATGCCCTTCAACAGACAAATGGATAAAGAAGAAGTGGTCCATATACACAATGGACCAGCCATCAGAAAGGATGTATCCAACTTTTGTATCAACATGGATGGGACTGGAGGAGATTATGCTGAGTGAAATAAGTCAAGCAGAGAAAGTCAATTATTATATGGTTTCACTTACTTGTGGAACATAAGGAATAGCATGGAGGACATTCAGAGAATGGTAGGGAAAAGTGAAAGGGGGGAAATCAGAGGGGGAAATGAAACCAGAAAAGACTGTGGACTCTGAGAAACTAAACTGAGGGTTTTAGAGGGGAGGGGATGGGGGGATGGGTTGGCCTGGGTATGGGTATTAAGGAGGGCACGTATTGCATGGAGCACTGGGTATTATATGTAAACAATGAATCTGGGGAAAGTACATAAAAAACCAATGACATACTGTATGATGACTAACATAGCATAATAAAAAAAATTTAAAATAAAAAAATATAATCCCCAGTCCACCTCACTGATGTGGGTAACAAAAGCAGAAGAATTAAATTTCTGTACTATTTACATCCCATTGACAAGTCCTTGAAACAGGCAGAGTAACCTTCCTCTAAGAGCTCACCTTCCTTGATGTTGACACTTTGCTAAGGGCAAAAGGCAATCTTAGCCTGACCCCCCAGGATCCTATGAGTATATATACTTTTAACATACAGAGATTGCTTTGGAAACTTCCTTTATCTCTACCCCTCAACATATATATTAGCAATCATACTCCAAGCATAAGGCCCCACTGATACTCATCTGAAGGTTCTCATGACTGAGTTATAACAGTAATAAATGACCCTTTCCTAACAATAGCTAGCCCCCTCAGGGTCCTGGAAACCTTATTTCCAAAATACCTTGACGGCTTGTACTGTCCCTAACTCCCTCCCAACTTGAAAGTTTGTAACCAGCTACCCCTCATGACCTCCCACCAGCTCTTTCTGACCATGGGTTCTGTCCCTGTGTTTTAATAAAACCACCTTTTTGTACCGAAGATGTCTCAATAATTCTTTTTTTATAAAAAAGATTTTATTTGATAGAGACACAGCAAGAACACAAGCAGGGGGACTGGGAGAGGGTGAACAGGCTTCCTGCCAAGCACGGAGCCCGAAGCAGGGCTCAATCCCAGGACCCTGGGATCACAACCTGAGCTGAAGGCAGACACTTTAAGAACTGAGCCACCCAGGAGCCCCTCAAGAATTCTTTCTTGACCATTTGCTCATAACCCCAATATTTCCACATCACCCACGATATTTAATTCCATCTTCAAATCTACTATTTTACTTCCTAAATTGTTCCATTTTCTCCACTTGTCTTTATCTCCTTGTTCCCACCCCAATCCATTTGAAATACCACCAACACTAACTACCACCCATAGACCCTAATTGGCCCTGTTCACATTCCCCATTGCAGTTGGAATGAGCTTTTCAAAACACAAATCTGTTCAGGTTAATTCCCTTCTCTGTTTCTCAAGAAAAAGATGAACTGTCTCAGTATGGTCGGCAAGGTCTGGTATCTAGCTTCATACTGTAACACTGTCTGTGATTCTCTGTGCTAGCAGCATTGGGCTTTCAGTCTCTCAGGCTTGCAGTGTTCTTCCCTGACGAAAGGTCTTTTAGGCATGATGTTCTCTGTTTCCTTTTCTTCTTTTTTCAGTATCTCATCCTTCAGATCTCCAATCCAGTATGACTTCAAGGAATTTTTCCCTAATGTTTCTGACCAGTTCAATGAATGACCCTCTTATAAGCTCTCATAGAACCTATGTCTTGCAATTTTCATTTATTCCTTTAAATAAGTGTGGTTTACTTATTTGTTGAATTAGAACTTTCAGCATTCCTTTAACTAGAGTAGTTTGTTTCCTTTCTCATCTTCTCTGGTGTTTTCCTTTTTTTTTTTTTAATATTTTATTTATTATTTAACAGACAGAGACACAGCAAGAGAGGGAACACAAGCAGGGGGAATGGGAGAGAGAGAAACAGGCTTCCCGCTGAGCAGGGAACCTGATGCAGGGCTAGATCCCAGAACCCTGGGACCACGATCTGAATCCAAGGCAGACGCCTAATGACTGAGCCACCTGGGTGCCCCCTCTGGTGTTTTCCTGATTTCACTTTCTTAGAATCTACCCCAGGACAGTTTTAGGATTAGTAGGGAATAATTCTTTAATATCTGGACTCAGCTGAAGCACCACCTTCATTGGTTTTCCCATATCCCCTCTGGCTGCTGCTGCTTTCTCATTTTTCACTCTCTTGAACATTTGCCTCTATCATAGTACTTATTTACCCTGTATTTTTTGGTTTGTTTTCTTGAAGGTTTCTCTCGCTAGTGTTAGCTGCTTTAGGGCAGCTCTACTATTTATCTCTGCATCCTTACACTTAACACAGGATTTTGTCCTCAATAAATATTTGGTCTTCCTTCACTGCCTGACAAACTGCTTAATATAAAGGAGGCAGACGTATAGTGTTACTTTCGACAATATACATATTTCTATTCAATTTCCCCATCTGAAAAATGATACCTAAAAAGTTGTTTGATTAAAAGTGCTGATTCAATACATCTCACCCTCCCCTTCCCAGGACTAGTCTCTCCTCTTCCGGAGCAATTACCTAGGAATTTTGTCTCAGGATTAGGTTTTTGGGATATCTGGCACCTGGCTAGTTCTTCTTTGTTTCCCCCACTCTGTTTCTTTCCCCCTTTACAACAGACCTTGATGGCTCAGTTAAAACTAGAGAACAAATCACTAGCAAGTAGAAAATATTTCTTCCCTGTTCTCTTAGGAAAGGATACTCCTGAAGTGAGGAGATATACTTGCATTAACTGCACAGGCCTTTTAAAAATATGCTTTGAAATAGCAAAGGATGAAAAATGAAATGGTTAAATTTTCATATCAAAATAGATGAAATGTTTTCCTATTTTCTTCTAGATTTGTAAAATACCTGACCCAGAGTGCACAAGAAGTAAACTTTGGTCCAGCCTTCCCTTCATCCTTTCAAGCTTACAAAGCTGTAACTAAAGATTTAACAGTGAGGACAAACAACTCCACAGTGAATTATCTGGTAGCTTCCAGTATAATATATTATTCTTACCAATTAGATCCTATGCTCAATTTCTTACTTTACCTTACCTGGTTGCTTTGTCAAAGTTTACATGTAGCACATTAAAACAATGCCACTCTTCAAAAACAATGGAAAATTTAAAAACATGTAGGTAAATAAACAAAATAGAAAAACCCCCATGAAAAACGTTGACACAAAGGGTTAAAACATGTCCCAGAGGTAACCTATGACCAAAGCTTTTGCTTGCTTTTCAATCCTTCTTCACTGTTTACCTTGTGTGGTTCAAGATCTTTTGTTATTTAGACTTTCCACTTCCAGGTGACTAGGAAATCGAACGCTCTCTAGCCAATGTTTCAAATCTGGAGTGCATGCAGCCTGTGTGGTTTGTTCGTGGGCCCACGCATCACGACCTGTGAAG
This sequence comes from Enhydra lutris kenyoni, assembly GCF_002288905.1. Taxonomy (NCBI): domain Eukaryota; kingdom Metazoa; phylum Chordata; class Mammalia; order Carnivora; family Mustelidae; genus Enhydra; species Enhydra lutris. The sequence goes on along the minus strand of NW_019154085.1, from coordinate 72,098,176 downwards.
GACGTATTCTTGAGTTCAGAGTTTTAGGATAGAAAACTCGGCTTATGTTATCCAAGGGTTTGAAATCATCATCAACTGGCATTTGAAGCTTACCACACACGGGTGAGGTAAGCGTCCTGTCATCAAATGACCCTTTTTGACGTCCACGAGTGATTAAATCCTCAAGCACTTCTGGAGTCTAGGCTGAATTTTCTCCATCGTTTTGTTTGGGAACTGGCCTCTTCTAAGCTGTGTGGTAGTATTAACTTGCTCTGCGGCCGGCTGCATGACAGCGGATCGTGGGATCCTTTAAGGAGGAGTCCTTGCCAGACGCACCCATCTCCACCCTCAACCCCACTCGTCTCTCTCCCCGCGATCTAGGACCGTCAGGATCAGTTTTGGGGTTGTCTTTCTCCAGTGAGAGTTGGGAGAACAGGCTTGCAAAGAATAAGAGGAGGCAGAGGAAAAGAAGTAACAGTAGTGGTAAGACTCAAAATAAATGGCAGTACACCCCCGAGACGCGACGATGAGCACCCCACTTAGCCGCGGAAGCCAGAAAGACCAGCGCCCTCCGGCCAACCGCCCGACTGGCCAGCCCCAACTGCCCTCCCTGGTCACAGTCACGTGACCGGGGAGCGGCGCGCGCCGGCCGTGGCGCCGATTGGCCCGCGGCGGGAGCGCGGGGTTTGATGGGAAGGCGTTGGCCAGGCCCATCGCTCTGTCGGTGGCGGCTGCTGCCTGCTCCGGAGGCAGGCTGCGCCGTGGCCGCCGAAGCTGGCAGACGTGGACGCAAGCGCCGGGCTTTGCCCGCTTCTTGCAGGTAAAACGTTCAAAATGAGGGCAGTTGGGAGGGCTCGGCAGGGGGGAAGCGCCCTGAGCTCTTCTCTGGGAGATAGCTCCAGTTTCCCTCCTTACCTCTCCCGGGCGCCCCCGCCCCATTCCGAGTGGCCTGAGAGCTCTGCGGCGGCTGCTAGTCCGACTCCCGCCGGGCTGCGCGCTGACCAACGTCGCCTCCTGCTCTCCTTGATTTCCCAGCAAAGTGCCAGGGGTGACTGTGGAGTAATAGAGAACCCTTTTGGCCACCACCCGTCCCCACCTCCCTTAAAGGGGAGGTAGTTTCCCAGCCTTGTTCTCAGAGAGTCCGGGGGGTGAATAGGTTGAGCTGAGCATCGGCTTTTTGGCCCCACCTATGTCGAGACGAAGGGTCAGAAGGTTCAACGCTAAGCTGTCGCTTGGAGTATTTTGTCCATCTCTTTTTGTCTGAGTTGTGCGGAGGCGCCACGAATTGGACCGATCGGGAGAGACGGAAAACTGTCAGTGTCATGCTGCTCGGCCCAGGCATGTGGGCGTGGATTACGTGGTGCTTAGAGAAGCCTGTCTGCTGCCGTTGTCCTTATTTGAGGGAAGGTGGGCGGTGTAAGGGGTGGAGGAAAGGGCGAGGTTGCGTAGGTGTCACAGGCACTTCCCGAGGAGAACAGCAGATCTGAACTACATCAGTAGTTTAATTGATGGCTGGCTCGGTTGGTGGAGTATGGGACTCTTGATGGGGGGCTGGGGGGTCGGGGTTGTGAGTTCGGGCCGCATTGGGTGTAGAGATTACTTAAAAATAAAAATCTTTAAAGAATAGTTTAATTCTTTAATATTGTTATGACGATTGAGAGAGTTGGTATTAGTGAACTCAGTTTTGCTGATGGTGCCCTCATGGTAGTAAAACCCGTGACTCACGGAGTTTTCCACGTTCCGCTTTTCCCAGTTGGCGTCTGGTTTATGTCAATTGTTTTCTCCTATCTCTTTGGCCTGGGTGTCACCATGAATATAATTGACCCCTGTTCACAGCAGTGTGTGTGCATGTGAGTAAGCTTGGCTTCAGGCATTTGTTCAAACTGGCAGGGAATGGTAGGGAGCGATAATCTCTTGTTCTCAGCAGCCCCCATAGTTCCATTTCAGGAGGAAGTTGATTTTGAACACGTTTTTAAAAATAAGAGTGGTGCATTTAAAATTAGAATGTTAAGTTTCTCTGTCACCTGTTAAGATTAGCTCACCGCTGTTAATAAATTTACGGTGTTTATATATTTTTAACTTGATAGAGAATCTAAGAAGTTATATGGCTATCAACCAGACATGATTTAATATAGAGCTCTTTCTACTTAAATAGGCATTTTTGGTAGTGGTTAGTTCAGAATGGACATCAGCTTACCATGAAGACCAGAATTAATCTGCATATAATAAGAGCTTTTAGAGTTGTACTTCTTTTCAGTAATTTTATTTTTGATCAATAAATATGGTGATTTAGGATATTTCAGAATTGCCTTTTCAGTTAGAATAATTGAAAGAGTTCTAGAACAAATCACTTTTAATCTTAAATAGTACAATAGAGAGGCACTGTTGATGGTGACTGAGTACTTTGCACTTAGGTTTGGAACTTGATAAACATAAAAGTTAACTTTCTTTGCTGTTTTAATGGAAGAGTATATTGTTTTTTTTTTTTTAATACTAGTGCACATGCATACAATTTCAGTTAAAATACAAACTGTAATTTTTCCAATTTTAAAATTATGAAAGTAGGTACTTTTTTTAAAAAAGATATTATTTATTTATTTGACAGAGAGAGAGGGAACACAGGCAGGGGGAGTGAGGGAGGGAGAAGCAGGCTTCCTGCTGAACAGGGAGCCTGACCTGGGCTCCATCCCAGGACTCTGGGATCATGACCTGAGCTGAAGGCAGACACTTAATGACTGAGCCACCCAGGCGCCCCCAAAATAGGTACTTTATAAGAAGTTAGAAAGGTTCTCTGTGAGGAGTATTGTCTGTACTACATGTGCTTCCTGATAATAATGATGATAATGGCTAAAATTGATTATGTGCTCACTACTTGTTGGACACTGTGCCAAGTGATATTTAATATCATTTTATTCACACAACAGTTCTGTGAAGTGTAGATATTTTCGCCACTATGTAAATGTAGAAACTGAGGTTAGAGAGTTTAATTTACCCAAGATCACATTGTTAGTATCCATCTGAGCCATATTTTGATCCAGACCTTTTTTACTCCATTATTTTATTTTTTTTAAAGACTTAATTTATTTTAGAGAGAGAGTGGGGTGTGGCGGGGGGAGGTGAGGAGCAGAGGGAGAGAGAATCTTAAGCAGACTCTGCACTGAGCACAGAGCCCCACACAGGGCTTGATCTCATGACCTTGAGATCACAACCCTAGCCAAACCAAGAGTCAGACGCTCAACCAACTGTGGCACCCAGGTGCCCCTCCATTATTTTAATATGACTTGAAGTGAGCTGAAAATTTAAGAACAACATGACCCAAGATTTTAAATTCTGACACCCAAACCTGAGTGTGAATATCAGTTAATAGGACACATTGAAATCATATAGTGGGCATTATTATTTATTGAAAAACACATTAGATGTATCCAGCTCTTAAGGTCATGTCAGATGCCATTGTGATATCAGAGTGGAAAGAGACTACATATTCATGGGAGAGTTCTTGGGGATAAGCCACTTGAGACTGAGCAGTCTGTCCACTCAAGGGCAAACATTGATTTATGCTTCAGAAGGAAATGCTAGTTATTTGCTTCGCATATATCTTGCATGTGTTGGAAGAGACGGACTAGGAAACGGCAGTGACCACAGCAGTAAAAACAGTTTGTTTTGAGAAATTAGTTATATGTTGGGTACTGCTGTAAATACTTTCAAATGCGTTATGTCATCATTTCAGCCTTTCAACATTTAAGAGGGTCCTTAACTATCCCTCTTTTCCTGAAGATACAGAGTAACTGAGAGGTTAAGTAACTTATTTGCCCAAGGTTTCATAGTAAGTAATGGGCCACAGGAATTGGAGGTGAGATGTTTGTGTGGCAAGGAGGGAAAAAGTGTTTGAAAATAGAAGAGGTATGAAATTAAAGCTATATAGAAAGACTGAGTGTTATGTTTCATATCTGTTGGAAAGTACTACCATTACATGAGTATTATAGCAAATCAGCTTCTTTAATAAATACTGGAATTTGGAATTTTAGGAAAATTGCTGGAACAATGAGGGTTAACTCATTCTTTGATTATGATCCTGAAAGCATGGATAGGCATTTAATGACTATTTACCCTAATGTTGTTTTAGAGGACAAATTTTAAAGCATAATACTCTGCTTCAGGGATCTTAAAGGCTAAGCCATAGTTTGAGTCATTAACATCAAAACAATTCTCCAAGCAAATAATTGATGTCAAGGTTGGTATTAATTGAAATATTATGCATATATTTCATATTACACTTAAAAAGTGATGTGCAGTAAACAAGTAAAGGCAGTACTTGCAGACTTTCAGTACCAATTTTGCCCCTTGCTGGTGCTAGCTGCCAAAATGATTTGGCAAATCATTTAGCTTCTCTTCCATGCAGATTTAAGCATTCAGATTTAATCAAATGAGGAGTTGGGCCACATGATACACTGTACCAGCACTGTCTCTTGTGTTTATAACTTACTTTCCACTTCAGTAGCTCTGTTTACCAGCGATTTGAGAATGTCAGAGGTGCTTTCATGTATTTGATATATAAATATTCCAATCTAATTTATACAAAGCAAACTTTAATTTTGATTTTGTGTTATTGAGAATAACTATTTGCTTCATAAAAAGCCACAACTAAAACCCTGTGTCTGGCTATGCTACTTAATATTTTTGGAAGCAAATTTCTTCACTTCCCTAGCCTCGGTTTCTGACATTTATAAAATGGGATGATAATAGTATCTAAATAATAAAATTCGTGTAAAGCATTTGTTTTAGGGCATACCAGAGATAAAGTATTTATCAAATATTTAACTGGTATCTTTACTGTTGTCATTACTTTTTTTAAATGTTGTTTTAAAAAATTATTTATTTATTTATTTTTTAGTGAACTGTACCCCCAACATGGGGCTTGAACCCATGACCCCAAGATCAAGAGTCCCATGCTCTATCGACTGAACCAGCCAGGCACCCCTGTTATTACCTTTACATATTAAAAATTCCAATTTTTAATATGTATAAACTTAACTCGGAGGCATATAACTGTTACAACCCAAAATGTGTGGGTCAGTTATGTATAAAACACTGTGATAGTTACCATACAATTAGTTCCCAAATACTATATACTTTTAAAGTACCAAGTTCAGTGGTTCATATAAATTGCCCCCAAACTAGTCACCTTTCTTGGTGAGTATTTTTAGCATCTTAAGAAGGTTTTAAGATCTATTTAATGTTTCAACTGAGAGATTTATACTTCTATTCATTAAAGTTTCTGGATTTCCTACCACTGCATTTTAGAAATTTGAATACTGAGTTAATATTGAAGGATTAATAGTTCTTAGGTTGCAATTTAAATGTGACTTGTAACATTCGTTTATAAACACCAAAATTTTTTAGGACAGTTTATAGCTATTTCTGGTCCTAGAAATCACTTTGTAAAGTGCAAGTATTTGTAATTAGGATCTTTGTTATTTCTCTAACCAAGAAAGTCCAAGATTGGTATGCCTTATGCTAATTCTAATCTATAAAGAGTGTTGCAGAGTGAATGTATTTCCTTGGTACTGGCGTCATTTTTTATTACATTAATGGTCTTAAAAAAATGTGAGAATTATGGCGTAACTTCTTTTGTGTGTGGAATGAAGTAGTTTTATACACTGACAGTATGTAACTATTTCTGGTAAAAATATGTAAATTTGAAAGTATACTTTCACTATTTCTATATAAAAGAATAAAAAAGATCCATAATTATGGCCTGGTAAGTTGATCTAGAATCTAAGATGGCTGATACATTTTCATCCACATGGTAATATTGTAATACATTTGAGAGTCATAGAAAAATGATTATAAGAAGGACATAGATACACAGCTAGCTGACATGAAGGTCAACTGGCTTTAGGGACTTAGACACAATTTTTTTTTTTTTTTTAAGATTTTATTTATTTATTTGACACAGAGAGAGAGTACAAGTAGGGGGAGTGGCAGGGAGAGGGAGAAGCAGGCTCCCACAGAGCAGGAAGCCCAACGTGGGCCTCAATCCCAGGACTCTGGGATTATGACCTGAGCTGAAGGCAGACACCTAACCAATTGAACCACTCAGGTGCCCCAACTTAGACACAATTTCAGAGAGAAATGTTTATTTGAGTATTGGATCAGTAGTGAACAGACTGGAAGTCTGAAGATAGGGTAGTTTGTGTGGTTTTTGTTTGTCTGCTTTTTTTTTTTTTTTTTTTTTTTTTTTTAAATTAGAGAGAGAATGACAGAGGGAGAGAAAGAGACAGAATTCCAGGCAGGCTCCATAACCAGCACAGAGCCCACTCAGAGCTCAATCTCACACCCTGAGATCATGACCCAGCCTGAAATAGAGAGTCTGATGCTCAACCCACTGAGCCCCCCACGTGTCCCTGAAGATAGTAGCTTTGAATCCTGTTTCTTCTGAGCCAATCACTGAATGTCTTTTTACTTAATTTTCTTATCTGTAAAATGGTAATAATGAAGGCTATCCTGTGAAAAGTGCTGGTATATTAAGTCTGATTTACAGAAAAGAAAATTAAAGCTCAAAAGCATTAAATGATTTGCTCAAGCTCACTAGTAGTCTTGTAACCTTTATTTTCTTACTCAGAATCCATGGGCTTTCTGTTATTACTTGTAAAATAATATTCTAAACATTGTAAGATACCCCTAATTCTGAGTAACTAGTTTAGTTGGGAGACAGCTGAATGATGGAAACGTTGTATCTAAGCATGTAGAATGAAAGTAGTATGGTAAAACTTTTCTTAAAACATTAGGGGACCTACTTTAAAGAACAGCAAGTTGCAAAGTCGTATGAATATACGCTCCTAAAATGCCTTGCCTTTTAAAAGCCTTTTCAGCTATATTTTCACTTTTAAATGTGTCCTGGCATGGAAGAAGGGATTTCTTGAAGGGTAGATTCTATCCCAAGACTATCTGAACTAAACTTCCACATAAATGGAGTTCAAAGAAATTAATATTGTATAGTATTTTTAGGCAGTGTTGCAACATCTAAATTTTATAGTGGGTATAGTGTGTGTTTAACTTAAAAATTTTTTAAATACTTGCTTTATTTCTAGTTGTGAATTCCTTTGGACAATTGATGATATTTATCACTGTGCTCGTCTTCTACACATAAAAGATGGGTGGATTATTTTCTCGATGGAGGGTAAGTTTTCTTTACATCCAATTCGTAGTCTAATATAAAGTGTCATATAAACCTACTTGTAAAGTCTCCTTTGTGCTATAGCCTTGAGTAGAGCTTGATATTATCCCTAATTCTATTTAATTTTCTTCTCTGATGAATTAGTTGTATATTTGGACTTTAATAGTTCTACTTGCTATATAGGTATCTTAATGACTGTTTAACATAATTATTTCACTTTGACTTGTGGATTATTTTAATTTATTTATGCATTCACATGCAAATGGTTATATTTCCTTGTTTTCTTCTTATATTGCCTACATTTCAATCTTATTTGAAAAATAGTTGAAATTACTGTTATTGTTGAACTATTTGAAATTATAGTTGTATGTTGTATAATACTTAATGTTTTTATGGGCTATATCTTTTATTATGTATTTGCTGAAGTCATACTAAGTATACTTTTAGGAATTAAAAGTTAAAGAAAATTTGAAATGCAGTTTGATTTTATTGGTTAAGTCTTTAGAGGAAGTATCTCCTATTTAGTGCTATAAAATATAAAATATATTAATAAATGTTCTTTTCTAATATGAGAGAGGATAGTGTAGTCTCAGAGAAATTACTTTGCTTATTTTTAACTCCTTTTTACCATAACGAGTCTTGGAATACTTGGTAGACTAATTTTTGGACTGTTATGGAAATGCTTTGTTTTGGATTGATATTCTATTGACTCTGTGCTCCTCCCTTTAAAACTCTATTACAGTTCTGCTTGAGGATCAAATTTGTCTACCTTTCCTTTGTCTTTGTTAGGTTGAACCATATGAAATTGCCAATATTCAACCGTTTTGACTTACATAAAAAGCAATTTCATATGGTTCAACCTAATGTTAAAAACTCTTATGGGAACTATAATGAATTGATATCCACTGCCCTCTTATGTTATAGAGTATATAATTGGTATTGTATGAGACACTTTGTATGAGATATTTTGGCTGGTTTTTATTGTGGGTGCATAAAAAATATTTTTAACAAACTGTGCTATAATGAAGTATTCTTAGATGTCTTTTAAAAAGCTGATCTTCAGAAAAATACTTTAGGAATTCAGAATGAAGGTAACCTATTGATTTTGACTTTCAGAGTCCTAAGTGAACTTTTAGCAATAGTAGATCAGACCATCTTTAGTCTTGAGCTTTTAAATATATGATTTCTTTTGAATAATCGTATCTGAGAGAATTTTTCTTGGAGGAAAACTTTCTCTATAAAAGCATGTTCTATTGGGATTAGGAATGGTAGAAACTAAAAAAAAAAAAAAAAAAAAAAAAAATGGTAGAAATTGAGCTGTTGGAGTTGAAAGTACCTTTAGGACTAAAAACCCAAGTAGGAAAATGCTTACTTCTATAACATTATGTAGTTCTGTTTATAATTATAATTTTATTTAAATCTAAATCTCATTAATAAACAAGAATACATATTGAGATTTGAAAAAACTTATTTTTGAATTAAAATGTTCTTTTATGATTTTATAAGTCAAAGTGTTTCTAAGTTTGCTGTAACAAATTTTAATGTCTTATATCTGTTTTTATAACAGACAAAACCTTCAACTGTAGAAGTTCTGGAAAATATAGATAAGGTATGTTTTTTGGCTCTGGGGTGTTTTAATTCATCTTGGGTATTGCATAAATATTATTTTAGTATAAGTATATTATTTTGGAGACTGGATCTGGCTTGGGAATTTAGAGATGATATAGAGTAAGCCTGAAAACTTTAATGTTATATTATCTAAAAAAAAATCAGAAATCTCTCAGTGACTTAAGAAGTCTGTATCACTAGAACCTGTTAGTATGAAATTAGATGTATAGAATGGTGTAAAACAATGTTGCAGATGGGATGAAGTAGATTATAAGATAGTCTGCAACAGTTTTATCAGTCCAAAAACTTCATAAACTTCATTATCAAAAGTGGCTATTGCTTAGGAATATTGAGAGTGATGAATAGATTGAAAGAATCTAGTATGGGTCAGTGTTTTAATTTTTATTAACTCTTTCTTTTCATAGCCAGATTTTTAAAATTAACTGATTAATTTCTAGCCATTTTTTTAGACCTTATACAGCAAGAATTATTATTTAGTTTAAGAAGTACTATTTATTGGTGTCAATTCCATGCTTGATCTTTGCTAATTTGGTCGGTCAGAAATAGTATCTTAATTTTTTTTAAATTTATTTTTAAAGATTTTATTTATTTGTTAGAGAGAAAGAAAATGAGAGAGTGAGCACAAGCAGGGTGGGTGGCAGCCTCCCTGCTGAACAATGATCCTGACATGGGGTTCCATCCAAGGACCCTAGGATCATGACCTGAGCCGAAGGCAGATGCTTAACCTACTGAGCCACTCAGGCATCAAATAGTGACTTGGTGGGGCGCCTGAGTGGCTCAGTCCTTAAGCATCTGCCTTCGGCTCAGGTCATGGTCCCAGGGATTGAGCCCCACATCAGGCTCCCTGCTTGGTGGGAAGCCTGCTTCTCTCTCCCCAACTCTCTCTGCTGTGTTCTCTCTCTCTCTGCCAAATAAATAAATAAAATCTTTAAAAAATAAAATAAAATAAAATAGTGACTTGTCAGAATAAGCATTTTCATATGTTTTTAACTTTATTTCTAATTTTCTTTTTCATATTATGTTTTTTTTGTAAATATTAAGATATATTTCATTGACTTTTCAGAGTTCTTCATATATAATCGATCATTTAAAAATTTTTTGTTAATATTTTGATTTCTTTATGAAATTTGAGATTCAATTCAATAATATAGAACAATTTCTCTTAACAGGAAATTCAAGCATTGGAAGAATTTAGGGAAAAAAATCAGAGATTACAAAAATTATGGGTTGGAAGATTAATTCTCTACTCTTCAGTTCTTTATCTGTTTACATGTTTAATTGTATATTTGTGGTATCTTCCTGATGAATTTACAGCAAGACTTGCCATGACACTTCCATTTTTTGCTTTTCCATTGATGTAAGTAAATTGTTCTTTCAGTTGACTTTTCCTCTTTTTGACCAGTTAAAATGTATTCAGTCTCTTTATTGTGAAATAGTAATGTTTCAGATAGAGTAAATTTGCTTTTTTTTCCTTTTGCAAAGCATTTCTTTAAAAAAGTAAACCAACTTTGTGTGTTAAACCTTAATTTACAATTCAGCATACCTGAGGAATATGACTCAGTGACGTTAGGAATATGACTCAGTAATAATGGATCTATATGGGAATCTTTTGTAATTCTCTAATAGATGGTCATGCCCCACCCAGGGATATAGGGCAAGGAGTGGGCATTTCAGATTGTGGGTAGTTGTGAGAGAGGGTTTGTAAAACAAACAAACAAACAAACAAAAAACTGCCCCGGTGATTCTGAATATATTCCAATCATCCCATCTCTTTTCCTCTCTTTCAGTCACTGCTGTAAAGCAACTGACCCTTATAGCAATATTTTATAATATAGCATTTTACTGAAGGTGTGTCATGTTTGAGACTTTGGAGAGACAGATGAATAAGAAATTGGTTCATTCACTCTATAAACATTTATAAGTAGCAGTTTTGTAGGTGTGGGAATATAATGGTGTATGCTATACAAAAATACAAAATCTCTGAATGTAGATCTTAGGCAGCATACATTAAATTAATAAGTATGATGCATATTATGAAAGAGAAGTGTCACATGCTATGGGAACATTTAACAGAGGCTCTAACACTATCTGTGGTGGAGGTGGGGGTCAGGGAAGTCTTTGTAATCATTTTCTATTGTTCCCACAAATTTAGCAGCTTAGAGCACACCCATCTGTTGTATCACAGTTTGTGTAGATCAGAAATCCAGGTGGCTTGACTGGGGTCTCTGCTTAAAGTCTTGCAGGCCTAAATCAGCGTACTCAATCAGTTGGACTGGGATCTTATGTGGAATCTTTTAGGGGGAGAATCTTCCAGGTTTAGTCAGGTTGCTTGCTGACTTGTGCCGCATCTCTCTGACTTCCAATTCTGCCCTCAACCCAGAGAAAGCTCTGCCTTTCAGGGTTTAACTGATTATATTAGACCCATCAGGATAATCCAGGATAATCTCTCTTGCTTAGAATCAGCTGAGTAATACTTAATTATATTTGGGAAGTCCTTTCACAGCAATACCTAGATAACTGTTTGATTGTATAACAGAGGATGGAAATCTTGGGGAGGAAGAGAGATAGCTTTAGATTTATGCCTACCACAGCCTCCCTGAGGAAGTGGCCTTTGAGTTTGAGACCCAAAGGATGATTATGTGTTGCAGGGTGGTGTGACTTGGTGGATAATCTTTTAGGTGGAAGGAACAGCATATATGAAAGCCATGAGGGGAATAGAGAATGGTAGGTTTAAAGAATTGAAAGAAGGCCAAAGACTGGTTTATAGGGAAAGTTTGGGTGGTTAGGCAAGGAGTATTTCTTGTGGGCCTTATAATGCATAAGGATTTTAAGACTTAACCTAAGAGTAATGGGAAGCCATTGAAGTTTTTTATGAAGGAATATGATGTGATCATACTGTTATTTTGAAAATACTATTGAGGCTACACCATGGAGAATAAATTAGAGGGGAATAAGAATGGTTCTAAAGCAGCAAGTTAGGTTATTACAGTTGTCTGGGGAAAAATGAGTGACAGTGATTTGCTATTGAGTGGAGGCAGGAGAGTGGAAGAGAAGCAGATGGGCTGAATGAGACTTGAATGAGTATTGAAGAGTCTTAGGAGGTAGAATTGAGGTAGTATGGAGAGGCTCTTGGTGATTCAATGGGTGTGAGGTGAGGGGGAATAATTGCATCAAGGATAGAATTTAAATGTATGGCTTGGGATATTTGTTTGATGGTAGTGTCATTTGTCTAAATAGGGAATACCATCTAAGTAGGGACTCCTATGAGGAAGAACAGGTTTGCTCACTGAGACTAAAATACCTGTTTCTATTTAGACAAGTGGAATGATTAAGTATGAGTATGAAACGCAGGAGATAAATTTGAATGGGAGATATTAATTTAGGGTTTGCAGCTTATTAATGTTAAACAGAGCCACCATATGTTCATTCAGTAAATATTGGGCACCTGCAGTGTGTTCAGTCTTGGGCTAGACCTTCATGATTGAGACAGTAGTGACAAGATCTCTGCCTTCATGGAGCTTACATTCTATGGGGGATTGAACAGATAAAAAATGAGAGACAAGTAAACAAAGAAGTGCAGTGAAGAAAATAAACAGGGTGATATAGAGAGGAACAGTCCCTCTTTTGAGAAGGTGGTATTTGAGTTGAGAACTAATGTACAAGAAAGAACCAGCTTGGAAAGAGTTGGAATTTATGGAAGATTATTTATATATACAGTAGTATATAATAGCATATGAATCCATAGAGAGATGTAAGAACAGATTATCCTCAAAGTATTAATGGAAATTCTCTTTGGGTGGTCATTCTTAGTGGTTGTTTCTTTCCATATGGTTTTTTGGTATTGTTTGAATTTTTTACATCAATGTGTTCTTCAAATCCTAAAAACAAAAACTAAAACAAAAATCCAAGAGTTGAGGGAACGTCTTTATAGGAAGAGAAAATGAAAATACAAAGGCTATGCATAAGGTAGGAGAGAGCATGACTTATCTGAAGGTCAGAAAGATCAGTATATATGGAATGTGTGATGGAGAGAAAGAGTGAAAGAAGTTGTGCTTGCAGAATCAAAGTATCTGGATCATGGGAGGGTCATGGCCTAGGAGTTTGTATTTCATTTTGGGTGAAATGGGAAGCTTGTAATGGTTTTAGTGGAAGAATGGCATGATGAGATTTAAGTTAAGAGGATCATGTGTACTGCTTGTGGAGACTGAGTAGGGGAGGACAAGGGCAGAAACAGGGAGATTAGCTAGGATGCTGTTATAGGAGTTTAAAGGTAAAGATGGATTTGACATCCCAGTCGCAGTGGAGGTGAAAGAGATGCCAGTATTTCAGAAATACAGCTGAGACAGCTTGGTAAGAGGAAATGGAAGGTAAGGGAAAAGAAGGAATTGGGTGAGATTCAGGTTTTTTGATTTGATATTTGGCAGGTGTCTGATCTTTCTTTGGGACTGCTGTAGTAAAAAAAAATTTTGTTTGTTTAATCTTTAGTACAGGGCATATTTTCAAATTGAAACTGGAGATCACAAAATTTTAGCTTTGTATATAGATAAAAGAGCCAAAAATTGAGTGCATGCATATTACCAAATAAAATCTCTGCCGTTTGCTTTCTCTTTTGGAGTTTTTTGGAATGCTTCTTATCCTGGGTGTGGCAGTAGATTTTATAATGCTGAGCCCCTTTCCCTTGTTCATTTCTAGTGTTTTACAAAAAGAGGGGAGAAAAATTTAGAAAGGAAATAAATGTGGTATTTACTTGACTGAAGCATCTTTAAAAACTTAGAAAAAAACCTCACTGACCTCCATTTCCATATCAAAATTGACTTTTTTTTTTTAAAGATTTTATTTATTTATTTGATAGACAGAGATTATAAGTAGTCAGAGAGGCAGGCAGAGAGAGGAGGAAGCAGATTCCCTGCTGAGCAGAGAGCCCAATGCGGGGCTCAATCCCAGGACCCTGAGACCATAACCTGAGCTGAAGGCAGAGGCTTTAACCCACTGAGTCACCCAGGTGCCCCCCAAATTGATTTTTTGTTACGAAAGATTTTTATCTAGTTGCAAAAGAATGTCTTACGGGGAATTTACTGTGCTAATTCTAATGGCTCTTCACAAACTGATCTACTGGATCTGGTATGCTGCAGAAGCCTTTTGGGCAAGTAAATCATATACTAATTGTTTTTGAAAGTAGAAAAACACATTTTCTTTTTTTTTTTTTTTTAAGGTAAGACATTGTTCTTTATTTTTTCTTTCTTTGCAAACATTTTTCTTTTATTACTTTACACATATCAACATTCCCTTAGTAAAGGGAGTTTTTGGACCTAGAGTCCTTCCTGCAAATAGTGAATATTTATACACACATACATACACATCAATTTCTTTAAAAATGTTTATTATTTCTTCAGTTGGATCTTTCTCCTATTTTGAGTAAGAGGCTCTATTATCCTTACTGTGTCCTCCCTGTTCTGCATCACCTGCATCTAGTATTTCTTGGTTTGTTAAGCTTCAGAGCCATTTCTCACTTTGTCTCATTCACATTTGTGACCTGGTTCTCAACTGCTGCAGCTTCTGTTTCACTGAGCTCTTCACTTTTGGAAGCATAGGCCAGTCATCAAACAAAGAATAGAATTGTCCTCCTGATTGATGACAATCAAAACAGCATGAAATAAAATACAACAATGAGAAAGTAGATGTTGTGGTATGTAGAAAGAAGACTTACCATAGGACATTTTCTTTTGTGTGATCTGTAGCCTTAGCTTATTCCTGGACTTTTTTCTTTGGAAGCAAAAATTTTGTGGTCTAGACCGGGTTTACTTAAAGAAATGGAAGCAGAAAGAGCAGTAAAATGTAGTGTTTTACTTAACACTGTCAACACTGATTAATAAAGCTTAGAAATCTACCTGATAACTGCAAAAAGTGACTGTTATTTCTGCATTCCAGATTTCCCAAATGTTTTTACTGGACAGAGAAGTCATAGACTCAGGACTGAGCATATATTACATAATCATAACTATCTTCAAGTTATCTTTTGTTATAGAATATCAATATTCTGTATAAGATACTTTGATTTTTACTATATCTTCTTTCCTTCATATGGAGGAACTTGGTATGATTCCAACCTATTATTTTTTTGCCTTTCAGATTCAATAATTAACTTAGATCTCTGATCAACTATTTTAGTATATTTCAATATATTGAAATATATTTCAACTATTTCAACTATTACTGAAATAAATTATAATCTAAATCTGAACGTATTTCATAAGAGTCATTAAGGCTATCGTCCATGGTGACGGAAGGTTTGGATTGTAGTTTAAGTTTTGTATTTCTTGATTATGCTGGCAAGTATGCATTACTGTGGGAATTGTTTCATTTTCTAAGAGTGAACAGCCATTAAGCTTTGTCTCTTAACCTAACTCTACAAGCAATCTTAGACTTTACTCCTGGATACTTTATTCTTTTATTTTCAAGATTTTTTTTAATTATAGCAGGTTTTTTTTTTTTCAAATTTTTTTCAATTTTTTATTTCTTTTCAGCGTAATAGTATTCATTGTTTTAGCACCACACCCAGTGCTCCATGCGATACTTTATTCTTACAGAATGTAACTTTCTAGAAATTCCATTCTCTGTAAGATCATTATAGAGGCTTATTGGCATAAAACATTGACCTTCCCAGAGGATTTAACCATATTTTCCTTCTGTTTTGTTTGTTTGTTTTTCTAAATTCCTCTTTAAATGGAGTTAGGGAAAGAAAAAGTTCAGCAAAGAAACTGAGGAAGGTTGTCTTATCCCTGTTTTTTATGTTTTCTTTTTGTTTGTTTGTTTTCCTACTTGAATTGAAGGCCATTTGAGGATAGGGCTTTGATCTTACACAGCTTTCAATGCCTCCTTTCTGCCCCCCTCAGAACTAACTGGCAAAATATATTTTCTCAATCCATCTAGAAGAGTTGACAGGCATAATTTGATAGACCTTTTGAGGAAAGTTAAACATTTCTTTCATGGCACTCTAATAAGAATACAAAGTATCTGTCATCAACCAAAGTTGGCTCTTAAAGGAGAAGGTATCTGTGAACATCTCTTTGTTATTTACTCAAAGAGAATATTTACTAAGAGGTTTTGGTAGGTAAGAAATCATTTTGCAAGCTATCACTTTTGCAATGTTGATAGATATTTGAATATTGATGGTTATTCACTTAGTAGAATTCTATACTGAAAGAATTATGTACTGAGACATAATTAAGAGACAGATCCTATTCTTGGATGGGAAGATTTAGTATTATTTTGAGATCAGTTCTCCCTAGATTAATCTAAAAATGTGTGTTCACATTAAAAATAACAACAGTACTTCAAAAATCTGGGCACACTTTTTCCATACTTTTAAAAAAAGATTTACTCAGTATTTGAGAGAGAAGGGAGGAGGGGCAGAGGGAGACGGGAGAGAGAGAGAATCTCAAGCAGACTCCCTGCTGAGCATGGAACCCAATGAGGGGCTCAATCTCAGAACCCTGAGACCCTGACCTGAGCTGAAATCCAAGAGTTGGATGCTCAACTGAGTAAGCCACCCAGGTGCCCTTCCATACTTTTTAATGGAAAAATAAACACATAAAAATAGTCCTGAAAATTCTAAAAAAGGAGAGGAATAAGGAGCAGAGGTCTGCCAGGCATTAAATACATTATAAAACTTCATTAATTAAAAGTTTGCTATAGAGTATAAATAGTGTATAAATTAATTAAAAGTTTGGCACAGTGCATAAATAAATAGTGTATGAATTAATTAGGAGTTTTTCATAGACCAAAGAGACACAAGAATCCAGAAATAAATTCTCAAAGGAATTTTTGTATATAATATGTATATAGTATGGTATGATCTATATGGTTTTTATATATGATAGAATGACATTTCAAATCATTGGGGGAAAATGGTGTTGAGTTATATACATATATGTAAATTAAAGTCAATTAAAGAAAAAAAGCTTGATTCCTGCCTTATTCCTTATAAGGAATAAATCATTGTTACTAGTTTGTTTGAATGGGAAGGTAATTCTTCTAAAGCCTTTGATAGTTAAACTGACAAAGTAGTCAACATAGTTATAAATATTGACACATGTGTATCTTCTCATTTTTAGCTTTATATATTGCTAAATCTCCTCTAAAAACAGTAAATTGGATGGGGGTGATGTGGTTGTTGATAAAACAGCACCTAAGTTTGTCAGAAAGTGCTTCATATTTGAAGGTTGATGAAAAACCTTCATGTTTTGGGTGGAGGTTTATGGAATGTTAATCCTTCAGTACAAGTGAGGAAGGTGATTATGTTGATTGAATTTTAGATATTCTGCTATATTTTAACATCTACCATTTTTTTTAACATCTACCATTTTTAATTTTAGTACAGTAAAACACTAAGTATTAGGGATTTAAAATATTTACTATAATTAAAATGTGATTTTGTTATATTGAGGTTCCAAGTATTCCCTGTTAGTATACCTTTGTAATTTTATAGTGTAAGTCACTAGATTATGTATAACAGAAATTCATACTGTACTAATGTTTCAAATAGTATCAATTTCATTCAGAAAAGAACAACTGGGATGATTTGATGAAATAGGTTAAGGGAGAGTTTTTAGTATATTCTAGAACTGATTGTATATTTGAATTTACTGATTTTCCATACTAATTCTGTATTCAACTACAAGAATCATCTTGTTTTTTAAAATTTTCTTTTGTATTTTTTTTTTCAAGATTTTATTTATTTATTTGACAGCAAAAGCAGGGTCCCCACTGAGCTGGGAGCCCAATGTGGGGCTGGATCCCAGGACTCTGGGATCATGACCTGAGCCAAAGGCAGGTGGTGCCCAACCAGCTGAGCCATCCAGACACCCCCATCTTGTTTCTAATAAGTTTTTCAGTTGATTTTTTTGAGTTTATAGTTATTGGGGCACCAGGGTGGCTCATTCAGTTAAGTGTCTGCCATCAGCTTAGTCAAGGTTCTGGGATCAAGCGTTGTGTCGGCTCCTTGCCCAGCTAGCTGGGATTCTGCTTTTCCCTCTCCCTCTGCACATCACTTGTGCTCTCGCTCTTGCTCTCTCAAATAAATAAATAGATCTTTAAAAAAAGTTTATGAGTATTCAGACATTTGTGAACAGCAATAATTTTACCACCTTTCTTATTTTTTGTCTGATTTTTTTTTTCTTTTGGCTTATTTTGTTGGCTAGTACCTTCAGGACAATGTTAAGTTATTGAGAAAATAGTGAACATTCTGAATTTGTTCCTTGGGAATGCTTCTGATGTTTCCCATTATCATGGGAATTATTTTGACTTTTGCATTGGAACATTTTATCATGTTAAGGAATTTTCTATTCAGATTGTTTTCTTTTACATCAAGAAAGATTGTTGAATTTTGTTAAATGCTATTTCATTGTCTATGGAAATAGTCATTTGATTTTTTTCATCTTATATCCCTTAATATGATAGATTATATTAAATATTGAATTCAAAGATTGAAATCCTGAATTCCAGGAAAATTTCTACTTTCATAATTGTAATCATTTTATATAAACATTAAAAGTTTTTATTTTTTAATGCTCTAGATTAGTTTAAATAGAACTGGCATCTGTGCTTTGTAAGTTTGGTAGTATTCTGAGTTTGGGGTTTTTTATGGCGTGTAGGTCTTAACAACTTTTTAAATTCAATAGTAGTTAATCCTTTTGGTTTTCTGCCTCGTTCAAGGTTAGTTTTGTTAAAAATATATGTAATTACTCATTCTACAGTTTTAAAGATTTATTTTTTGTGAGAGAGAGAGAGCGCTTGGGCACGCATGAGCAGGAGGGGCAGAGGGAGAATCTGAAGTAGATCCCACAACTGAGCCTGAAGCCTGATGTGGGGCTCATCCCACAGTCCTGAGATCATGAGCCTGAGATCACGACTGGAGCAGAAACCAAAAGTTGAATGGTCAACTGACTGTACCATCCAGGCACCCACTCATTCTAGTTTTGAAATGTATTTCTGTAGAGTGTTGTAATAGCAGTAATCATTACTGTCAGTGATTTAAATTTTTTTTTTTTTTATAGGGCACCTAGGTGGCTCAGTTGGTTAGCTTCTGACTCTTGATCTCACCTCAGGTCTTGATCTCAGGGTCTTGAGTTCAAGCCCCACATTGGCCTCTGTGCTGGGCATGGAGCCTACTAAAAAAAAAAAAAAGGCTAAAAATTTGTTTTGTATCTGTGATTATTGCTTCCTTATTGTTTCTTATTATGTATATTTGTACATTTTCTCTTTTGTGATTGTTTTTCTTAGTTGTATATGTATCTTTTTTCTCTCAAAGAACCAGCTTTTAAGAAATTACTTCTTTTTATTCTTTTTTCCTCTTAGTCTTATTTTATTCCTGAACTTAAATTATGTACATCATACATTTATTTTCTTTCTTTCTTATTTACTAACAATAAATAAATTATATGTGTATTTGAGGTCATGATAGTTTCTGATCACTGCTTAATTTTATTCCACATGTTTTGATATGTAGTGATTTACTTTGATTATATTCTAGATATCAGATTTTAAAAATTTAGTATTTAGAATTTAAGCATTTTTTCCAGGTGACAAATGTGTGTTTGTATGTTTGGTTTCTGGTTTAGTTACTGTTTCTAGTTTTGTTGTATTGCTTTCAGAGCATATTGTTTAATAATATTTCTACTTCTTTGAATTGAATTTTTTTTGGTCGTGTGCTTTTTGGTCAATTGTTGCCTTTCACAAACACTTGAAGATACATATTTTTTTTCCAGGTACATAGAGCTTAATAATATCAATGAACACTACCTTATTATGTCATATAGTTCTTATGTATTCTAGTAATTTATTTCAACCTCTCTCTGTTCAGTTTTGCTTTATGAATTTTCCTTTAAAAGAAACCTTTTTATTTTGAAATAATTATAGATTCACATGAAGTTGCAAAAAAAAAAAACCAAAAAAATGTACAAGCACGTCCTTTGCATCCTTCACCCAGCATGCTCCAGTGGTAAGATCTTACATGAGTAGTAAAATATCACTACTAGGAAACTGATGTTGGTTCAATTCACAGAGTCTATCAGAGTTTACCAGTTTTACATGTGCTTTTGTGTGTGTGTGTGTTTTATTTCTGTGTAATTTTATCACATCTGTAACTTCATGTCACTACCCCACAATTCAGATTCAGAACTATTCTAAAACCACAGGAATTGAAGTGCCTGGCTGGCTCAGTTGGTGGAACATGTGGCTCTTGATCTCAGGGTCATGAGTTCAAGCCCCACATTGGATGTAGAGATTACATAAATAAATGAATAACGTACAAACATACATGCACACATACCACAGGGCTCCTTTTTGCTATCTCTTTGTAGTCATATCAATCCTCCTCCACCTGCCCCATTCTTAACTCTTCCACCCACTAATCTGTTTTATAATCTTTATAATTTTGTTTTTTCAAGAATTATAAAATGAGGTCACATTGCATATAATCGTTTGAAACTGGCTTTTTTCATTTGGCATATTCTTGAGATCCATTCAAAATGTTAAGTGTATTAATAGTTTTTTTTTATTGTTGAGTAGTATTCCGTGATAATGACATACCATGGTTTGTTTAACTGTATACTTGTTGAAGGACATTTGGATAGTTTCCAGTTTTTGGCTATTACAAATAAGACTTCTGTGAACATTTGTATATAGGCATTGAACATAAGTTTTCATTTCTTTGGGGTATATGTCCCAAGAATGTAATTTCTGGGGTGCATGGTAAGTACCTGTTTAGTTTTTAAAGAAATTGCTAAACTTTTTTTCAGAGTAGATGTACCATTTTACATTTCCACTGGTTGCATATAAGTGATCTAGTTTCTCTGCATCTTTGCCAGCATTTAGTATTTCACTATTTACTATTTTGATCATTCTGATAGGTATGTAGTGATATTTCATTGTGGCTTTAATTTACATTCCCTAAGGGCTCATGATGTTGAACCTCTTTTCATGTATTTATTTGCCATTTATATCTCCTCTTCTGTTCATGTCTGTTCATGTCTTCTAATTTTCTAATTGGCTTATTAGTCTTTTTGCTGTTTAGTTTTGAGAGTTCTTTATATATTGTAGATACAAGTTATTTGTTAGGTGTATAGTTTGCAAATTTTTTCCCCAGTCTGTAGTTTGTCTTTTTATTCTTTTAATAGGGCTTTTTTGAGCAAAATTTATTAATTTTCCCTTTTATGGGTTGTGCTTTTGTTGTCAAGAAACCTTCCCTAACTATAGGCTCTGAAGATTTTCTTCTTTGTTTTTTTCCTATGCGTTTTTTTCTTCTAACATTTTACATTTAAATTTGTAAGCCATTTTGAGTTCATTTTTATATAAGGTGTGAGGTTCATGTTGAGATTCTTTTATTTTTTTCTTTCATGGGTGCTCAGTTGCTCCAGCACTGTTTGTTGGCAAGGAACTGCATCAGTTTTTAGCACTATGAAATCACTTTCTTTTTCTAGGTTTAAAGCTTGCTTTTTTCAGTGCGGTGGGGGGAGGGTCTTGAATTCAAACTCGTGAGGTATTAAGATACAACCCTTGTTTTGTTGGTATTTGCCTAGTATACTTTTGCCAATGGTTTTATTTTCCTCAACTTTCAAAAACTCTTAGTTTTAGATGGGGTTTTATTTTTATCATCCAGTCGGAAAGTCTTTTGCTCTGCTGAGTTTAACTCATTTACATTTATTGAGAGGAAAGATGTTGGTCTAGGTTTTGGAACATAATTTTCTATTTTGCCTTTTTTTTAAACTTAAAAATAAATCTCTAACTATGTGGTAGGTTTACTTTACTTTTGCCTAGTTATTTGTAGGAGGTTTTTGTGAGTATGGGGGTATGTCTTTCCACTTTCCAGGCTATCTAGAATTTTTCTTATGATCCAAGATATAATGTGCTAGTTTGTTCAGCTTTTATCTTTCCCCAGCCAATAGAGTTAGGCAACTGTGTATTTTTTTTCTTAATACAAAACCTCTTTTCTCTCCTGCTGCCATAGAAACAGTGTTCTTTGTAAACAGGGTATTTCTGAATGGTTTCTCTTTAAGCTCTGTCTTTTCTGTTTTGTTTCTGAGGAGTTTCTACCTACAACACATTTGTCTTATTCTTGTTATAAATATGGGCTTTAGACTTTATGCTTTGAGAAGTTTGTCTTACTACCTCCTTGTGAGATAAGAAGTTTTCCTTCTCTGCTTGCACTCTTGATCTCCATTACTTTTAGGAGACTCTCCACATATTTTGAGAGTTGGGTTTTAGTTATATTTTATTTTACCAGGACAGGAATTTGTTTTTGTTTGATCTCGTTCTTGTTTAGAGTCTCTTTCTTTCTTTCTTTCTTTCTTTCTTTCTTTCTTTCTTTCTCTCTCTCTCTCTCTCTCTCTCTCTCTCTCTTTGTATTTACTAGAGAGAGAGAGTCAGCAAGAGAGCACAAGCCAGTGGTGGTGGGAGAGGCAGAGGGAGAAGCAGACTTCCTGTTGAGCAGGGAGCCTGATTCAGGGCTCGATCCCAGGATCATGACCTGAGCTGAAGGCAAATGCTTAACCAACTGAGCCACCCAGGGTCCTCTGTTTAGGGTCTTTCTTTCTTTCTTTCTTTCTTTTTTTTTTTAAGATTTTATTTTATTTATTTGACAGACAGAGATCACAAGTAGGCAGAGAAGCAGGCAGAGAGAGAGAGGAAGAGAGCAGTCTTCCCGCTGAGCAGAGAGCCTGATGTGGGGCTCGATCCCGCTGAGCAGAGAGCCTGATGTGGGGCTCGATCCCAGGACCCTGGGATCATGACCTGAGCCAAAGGCAGAGGCTTTAAACCCACTGAGCCACCCCAGTGCCCCTAGAGTATTTCTAAGAAGAGAAGAGGGAAGTAGAAATTATACCATTGTCAAAGTAGGAGTCAGTAATAGTATCTTTAATATCTTCACAAAGCATGTTGTTCTATTTTCATAAATTATATTTAACTGTTAGGAAAGCAAAAACCCTTATTGGAATAACTAAGATGGATTTCTGAAGTACCTTTTCCCCCCTAGACTTTGTTTTAAAAATACAAAAGAATTTCTTTTAATTTAGCCTTAAAGATGAATGCACTACATATGTTCTGCTGCTCAAGTCTTGAAAGAAATGTGTGTTGTTTGATAGCTCATTTTCTCCAGCAGCAATTCTGATAAAAACCAAAAGGAGAACCTGTTGTCTGCAAAGGGGATTACTGTGTTTTATTTTGAAGTAAGGGAGTATATTTCAGTTCTTGTAGTTTTCACACTTTGAAAAGTATATATGCTTCTAAAAAATATCAAAGAAAATTTACTGATTTCCTACGGAATGCTAGTCACTCTCTGCAATTCCTTCCCATGTTCTCTGTTTTCCTGTACATTTTCCCCCCCTATATCATCTCTGTGCTGCCACTATTTCAGTGGGTTTGTAGTGGAGAAATAGTATGAGAGTTTCCTGTTGTAGCATCCTTGAGCGTTATGAGCAGTATGTCTAAACTCTTCTCTCCCTTCCCTTGATAAGGACAGTGCTCAGTGCCTTTTTTAATGCTTAGGTAGTTGTCTGAGTCATAAAAACGAGTCACCACAACATAAAAATCATATTTTGGTTATCTATTGCTGTAATAAGTTGTTCTAGAACTTAGTAACTTAAAACAACAAATGTTCAGGGCGCCTGGGTGGCTCAGTGGGTTAAAGCCTCTGCCTTCGGCTCAGGTCATGATCCCAGAGTTCTGGGATCGAGCCCCACATCAGGCTCTGCTCAGCAGGGAGCCTGCTTCCTCCTCTCTCTCTCTGCCTGCCTCTCTGCCTACTTGTGATCTCTGTCAAATAAATAAAATCTTAAAAAAAAAACAACAACAACCAATGTTCATTATCTCTCACAGTTTCTGGCAGGAAGGAATGTGGGAGCAACTTAGTTAGGTGGTTCTAGCTCAGGATCTTTATTCATATACAAATTTCAGTTAAGCTGTTGGCTGGAGCTACAATTACCTGAAGGCTTAACTAAGGCTGGAGAATTTATTTCTAAGCTCATACATGTAGTTTTTGGCAGGCCTCATCTCTTCACTGGCTCTTTGCCACAGACTTCTGTTTTTTGCCACATGGGCCTTTCCATAGAGTTCCCTGAATGTCCTCATGGCATACCAACTGTCTTCTCTTAGAAGAGAAGAGAGAGAGGAAGATGGTGAGTGGAAGAAGAGGCCTAACATGGAAGCTGCAGTCCTTTATAACCTAATCTTGAAGTGACATACTATTACTTCTGCCATATTCTATTGGTTACACAGACCAACACTGGTAAGAGGACTGCACAAAGGTGTAAATACCAGGAGACGGGTCATTGGTGACTTACAAGCTAACTCCCAAGAATAGCAATGATGTATTTTAGAGTGAAGAAATAACATGAATTCAGATTCAATGTCTTCCTGCCTGTCTGCCTGCCTGCCTGCCTGCCTGCCTTCCTTCCTTCCTTCCTTCCTTCCTTTCTTCCTCCTCTCTAGAGAGGGAGAGAGTGCAATTGCGGCAGAGGCAGGACTGGAGAGGCAGAACGAAAGAGAATCTTTTTTTTTTTTTTAATTTTAAAAATCCTTCATTTAAATTCAATTTAGTTAACATAATAGTATATTTTATTAGTTTCAAGGGTAGAATTTAGTGATTCATCAGTTGCATATAATAACCATTGCTCTTTTACATCAAGTGCCCTACTTAATACCCATCACCCAGTTACCCCATCCCTCCACCAGCCTCCCCTCCAGCAACCCTCAGTTTGTTTCCTAGAGTTAAGAGTCTCTTATGGTTTGTCTTCTTCTCTGTTTTCATCTTATTTTATTTTCCCTTCTCTTCCCCTATGTTCGTTCATCTGTTTTATTTCTTAAATTCTACATATGAGTGAACTTATATGGTATTTGTCTTTCTCGGACTGACTGACTTCTCTAAACATAATACTCTCTAGTTCCATCGATGTTGTAGCAAAAGGCAAGGTTTCATTCTTTTTTATGGCTGAGTGATACTGCATTATGTATAAATATATATTTATATATAAATATATGAATATTACAAATAAATATAAATATATATAATATGTAATATTGCATTATATAAAATATATTTTTATATAATATAAATATTTTTTATATATATATATATGTGTATATATATATATATATATATATGGCTCTTTTCATAGTTTGGCTCTTGTGGACATTGCTGCTATAAACATTGGGGTGCATGTCCCCTTTCTGATAACTATTTTTGTATTTTGGATAGATACCTAGTAGTGCAATTGCTGTTTGGTAGGATAGTTCTATTTTTAATTTCTTGAGAAACCTCCATACTGTTTTTCAGAGTGGCTGCTCCAGTTTGCATTCCTACCAGCAGTGTAAGAGGGTTCCCCTTTCTCCACATCCTTGCCAACATCTGTCATTTCCTGAGTTGTTAATTTTAGCCATTCTGACCAGTGTCAGGTGGTAGCTCATTGTGGTTTTGACTTATATGTCCCTGATGCTGAGTGATGTTGAGCATTTTTTCATGTGTCTATTAGTCATTTGTATGTCTTTAAAGAAGTGTCTGTTCATGTCTTCTGCCCATTTCTTGACTGGGTTTTTTTTGTTTTTTGGGTGTTGAGTTTGATAAATTCTTTATGTATTTTGGATACCAGCCTTTTATCTGATAAGACATTTGCAAATATCTTCTCCCATTCTGTTGGTTATCTTTTGGTTTTGTTGACTATTTCCTTTGTTGTGCAAAAGCTTTTTATTTTGATGAAGTCCCAGTAGTTCTTGTTTGCCTTTGTTTCCGCTTGCCTTTGGAGACCTGTCCAGCAAGAAGTTGCTGTGGCTGAGGTCAAAGAGGTTGCTACCTGTGTTCTCTTTTAGGATTTTGATGGATTTCTGTCTTGTATTTAGGTCTTTCATCCATTTTGAGTTTATTTTTGTGTATCGTGTGAGAAAGTAGTCCAGTTTCATTCTTCTATATGTGGCTATTCAATTTTCCAAATACCTTTGTTGAAGAGACTGTCCTTTTTCCATTGGATATTCTTACCTGCTTTGCTGAAGATTAGTTGACCATAGAGTTGAAGGTCCATTTCTGGGTTCTCTATTCTGTTCCATTGATCTGTATGTCTGTTTTTGTGCCAATACCATAGTGTCTTTACTACAACTTTGTAATAGAGCTTGAAGTCCGGCACTGTGATGCCACAAGCTTTGGTTTTTCTCTTTCAACATTCCTTTGGCTATTTGGGGTCTTTTCTAGTTCCATAAAAATTTTAGAATTATTTGTTCCAGGTCTGTGAAATATGTCAGTGTTATTTTGATAGGGATTGCATTGAATGTGTAGATTGCTTTGGGTAACATAGACATTTTAACAATATTTGTTCTTCCAATCCATGAACATGGACTGTCTTTCCATTTTTTTGTGTCTTCCTCAATTTCTTTCATAAGTGTTCTATAGTTTTCAGAACACAGATCCTTTACCTCTTGGGCTAGGTTTATTCCTACATATCTTACGGTTTTTGGTACAATGTAAATGGGATCAATTCCTTGAATTCTCTTTCTTCTGCTTTATTGCTATGTATAGAAATGCAACTGACTTCTGTGGATTGATTTTATATCCTGCAACTTTGCTGAATTCCTGTATCAGTTCTAACAGTTTCTTGGAGTTTTTTGGGTTTTCTACATAGAATATCATCTCATCTGCAAAGAGTGAAAGTTTGACTGCTTTGCCAATTTGGATGCCTTTTATTTCTTTTTGTTGTCTGATTTTTGAGGCTGGGACTTCCAGTACTATGTTAAACAATAGTGGTGAGAGTGGGCATCCCTGTTGTATTCCTAACCTTAGGGGAAAAGCCCTCAGTTTTCCCTGTTCAGGATGATATTCTCTGGGGTCTTTTGTATATGGCTTTTATGATACTGAGGAATATTCCCTCTATCCCTACATGGCAGAGAGTTTTTTTTTTTTATCAAGAAAAGATGCTGTATTTTGACAGATGCTTTTTCTGCATCTATTGAGAAGATCATATGGTTCTTGTCCTTTTTTTAATGTAGTGTGTCACGTTGATTGATTGGAGGATGATTTGAACCATCCCTGCAGCCCAGGAATAAACTCCACTTGGTTGTGGTGTATAATCATTTCACTATACTGTTGGATCCTATTAGCTAGTATCTTGGTAAGAATTTTTACATCCATGTTCCTCAGGGATATTGGTTTGTAATTCTCCTTTTTAGTGGGGTCTTTGTCTGGTTTTGGGATTAAGGTAATGCTAGCCTCATAGAATGAGTTTGGAAGTTGTCCTTCCATTTCTATTTTTTGTAACAGTTTCAGAAGAGTAGGTATTAATTCTTCTTTAAATGTTTGGTAGAATTTCCCTGGGAAGCCATTTGGCCCTGGGCTCTTGTTTGTTGGGTATTTTTTTTTTTTTTTTTTTAACTAGTTCAGTTTCTTTGCTGGTTATGGATCTTTTCAGGTTTTCTATTTTTTCTCCTCTCAGTTTTGGTAGTTTATATATTTCTAAGAATTTATCCATTTTTTTCCAGATTACCTTTTATTGGCATATAATTTCTCCTAATATTCTCTTGTAATTGTATTTCTTCAGTGTTTCTCTTTTCTTTTTGATAAGTCTGGCTAGTAATTTATCAATCTTATTAAATTCTTCCAAAGATCCAGCTCCCTAGTTTCACTGATCTGTTCTATTGTTTTTTATTTTTAAATTTCTGTATCATTGATTTCTGCTGTAATATTTATTATTTCTCTTCTCCTGCTAGATTTAAGCTTTATTTGCTGCTCTTTTTTGAGATCCTTTAGGTATAAGGGTAAGTTGTGTATTTGAGATTTGTTTCTTTTCTTTTTTTTTTTTTTTTAAGATTTTTATTTATTTATTTGACAGAGATCACAAATAGGCAGAGAGGCAGGCAGAGAGAGAGGAAGAAGCAGTCTCCCTGCTGAGCAGAGAGCCTGATGCGGGCCTTGATCCCAGGACCCTGAGATCATGACCTGAGCCGAAGGCAGAGGCTTTAACCCACTGAGCCACCCAGGCGCCCCCTTGAGATTTGTTTCTTGAGGAAAGCTTGTATTGCTAGATACTTCCCTCTTAGGACTGCCTTTGCTGCATCCCAGAGTTTTGAACTGTTATGTTTTCATTTTCATTTGTTTCCATGAATTTTTAAAATTCTTCTTTAATTTCCTGGTTGGCCCACTCATTCTTTAGTAGGATTTTATTTAACTTCCCTTTCAAATTTTTTCTTGTGGTTCAAGTTTTATAGTATTGTGGTCTGAAAATATGCATGACATATGATCTCAGTCTTTTTGTACTGGTTAAGACCTGATTTGTGATGTAGTGTGTGGTCTGTTTTGGAGACTGTTCCCTCTGCATTTGAGAAGAATGTGTATTCTGCTGCTTTAGGATGTGATGTTCTGAATATATCTGTGAAGTCCATCTGGTCCCGTTGTCATTCAAAGCCCTTGTTTCCTTATTGATCTTCTGCTTAGATGATCTGTCCATTGCTGTGAGGGGGAAATTTAAAGTTCCCTACTATTATTGTATTATTATCAATGAGTTTCTTTAACTTTGGTATTAATTGCTTTATGCTCCCAAATTAGGGGCATAAATATTTATAATTGTTAGATCTTCTTGTTGGATAGACCCATTTATTATGATATAATATAATCCTCTCTTTTTACATTCTTTGCTGTAAAATAATAGTTTGTGTGATACAAGGATGGCTACTCCAGCTTTCTTTTGATGTCCATAAGCATGATAAATGGTTCTCTACCCTGTCACTTTCAATCTGGAGGTGTGTGGGTCTAAAATGAGTTTCTTGTAAGCAGTATATTGATGGGTCTTATTTTTTTTAATCCATTCTTATACCCTATGTCTTTTGATTAGAGCATTAAGTCCATTTACATTTAGAGTAATTATTGAAAGATATGAATTTAGTGCCACCCAGGCACCCCTACAATGTGTTGCTTTTATGAAATTATGGATGATGTTTGTATATGTTCTGCCATGTTCTTTGGAGAAAGAGGCATTTTGCTATAGTTACATTGAATTTAAGAGATGACCTTAACAAATTTGTGATTAGGATCATTCTTTAATTTGCTTTTAATATCATTTGATGTTTTACTAATATAAGGCCCAGAGAATTCTCCTCATAAAATATTTAAAAGGTGGTGTTTAGCTAAGTTTACTTATCAAGTACTTAGTTGAAGGTAGGCTTTTTTTCTTCTAGATAGCTTATTTTGTTTAGTAGGGAAGATCCTTCCAATGTTAAATAATAGGGAAGTAGTAGCAACTTGCATTTATTTATTCATTTTTTAAAAGATTTTTTATTCATTTATTTGACAGACAGAGATCACAGGTAGGCAGAGAGGCAGGCAGAGAGAGAGGAGGAAGCAGGCTCCTTGCCAAGCAGAGAGCCCAATGTGGGGCTTGATCCCAGGACTCTGGGATCATGACCCGAGCTGAAAGCAGAGGCTTTAACCTACTGAGCCACCCAGGTGCCCCGCAACTTACATTTATGCAATGTGCTGGATTTGTAAAATGCTTTTCCCTCAATGCATGGGAATAGACAGATTTTTGGAGTTTATGCTTGCTTAGTTAGAGGGGACTGTATAATTTGTTTTTTGAGGGAAGGTTTCATAGACTCCTTACAGAGTGATGAACACAGTGGTCTCTCCAGAGAAATAAAGTTATGCACACAATGGCAATTTCATATTCTGGGGTACCCTCAGAAAGTCTGGATTTTAGGTTGAGAACTCTTGAATGCAGATGTAGACCTCTGATGTCTCTGAAAGAGAGGAGTACTTTCTGATTTTCAAAATATAAAGGGAAGCACTGTACTGAACTCTAAGTGGAAATGTGTATTTGTTTTAATTTTATATGTCTTCTAATTCACTTATCCTAATAATGGTTTTTTTTGTTTCTGAATTTTGCTTCCTCTGTAGCATCTGGAGCATAAGAACAGTGCTTATTTTCTTCTTTTCCAAGAGAACAGAAAGAAATAGTAAGTTTAATTTCTAATTTTTAATACATTTAAAAAACCACTTTCTGATAGTGCATTGGTTTGTAACTGAATGGTTTGTAACTGAATGTATTGAAATGAAAATCTTGTAAATATTGAAGGGTTGTTTACTATCAAGCATTTTGAATAATCAAGAGGATTCTCTGTGTTATTTTTGTCTTGTTCATTCAGAACTTTTTTACACAAAATAACTAATTTCATTAATTCATCTCTTAAATTGAGATAAATTATTTGTTAATCTTTATGCAAAACTTACATTATTGTAGAGTAGAATATACTTAGACATCTTTTGATTTGTACTATTAATTGTACCATTCTCTTTAACCTCATAGCTCCTAGGCTTTTGTTTTTATGGAAATATGCAAATTGTGATAATATTTCCTTCTGTATTCTGTGTATGTATAGATTTTAAATATTTTCAGGTCTTAAAAGTATGAGTTATAATTTAACAAATGTATATAAATTTTATTTAAATGAACTTTGTATGTGACTTCTTTATTCTTTTCTTGTTTAACTTTTCACTGTGGAAAATTTCATATACAAAATTACATACGCAAAAGGAGGGTAAATAGTATAAGTCCTCATATACCTATCACACAACATAAACAACCATCAACTCATGGTCAGTCTTGTTTAATTTTTAACTCTATCTACTTATCTACCTACTGTATTATTTTGAAGTATATCCTAGTTATATCTATCCATGACAGACTTTTAAAAAAATACATTATATAGTACATTATCATTAATGTAATACAATACATTATCCTATCTGAAAAGGAATTCTTAATATCATAAAATATTAAACATATTTTGTTTGTTTAATTCAAGATCCAAATAAGGTTCATACACATACATGACTTTCAAACTGCCCCCCTGAGTTACGGCTTCTCTCCAACCTCGTTTAGGCTCACTGGGCTAGCCCAGTGACCATTCCTTGCAGATACCCTTGATTCCTTTGCCCCTCTTTTGCATCCTACTTGTCTGGCAAAAACTGTACCATCTTTAAATACAATTATATGCTTAATCTGTGACTGGCAAGACTCTATCCTGGTTAAAACTTTCATAAGCTTAATCTGTCCCTGCATCAGAAACGCTAAATTTATTAGAGGAAAATCATACAGCATGCTGACCAGACTTATTTTTTTTTTTTTTAAGATTATTTATTTATTTATTTATTTGAGAGAGAGAACATGAGTTGGCGGGCTTCGGAGGAGCAATGGGAGAGGGAGAAGCAGACTCCCTGCTGATCAGGGATCCTGATGTGGGGCTCAATTCCAGGACGCTGGGATCATGACCAGAGCCAAAGGCAGATGCTTAACTGACTGAGCCACCTAGGTGCCCCTGACCAGACTTATTTTAAATCTATATTGTAAATATTAAATGTATACTCAGTACTGTTGCACAGTCCTATTTCATAGTTTCTTAGAAAGTTCACTTTTTTCTCTTTAAGAGTATTTTTTGAGATGGTATTTCTCTTCAAATAACTAATACCTGCCTTCCTGCAAATAAACAAAAACCAAACCAAAATAAAACCAACCAATCAACCAACCAAATAAAAATTCAAAATTCACAAACAAGCAAAACCCCACAAAAATCTACCTGGTCACTCTCATGTGTTAGTCTCACTTTATGGAGAAAATAGATATAAACAGATGAGAGCTACCTCCACCACCAAATATATCAAGTTAGCCCCATCTGTTACTCAGTGTGTTGTCATCCTTCTGTGGTAGTCTGGAAGACTGACCTTGATTCCATCTATGGCTAAGCTCTCCATTTATGCTTTGGATTTTGGATATTCTGGCCATCTCAAGAACATTGTTCTTGCAGTTATCTCTTCCTGCCATTATCCTCTTTTGTATTAGCTATTTCTATTTGATTGTCTCTATTGGTATATAATCTCCCTTCCATACAAACAACTGGGGGGAAATCCCTGTCCTGACTTCATATTCCCTTTAATCTACCATGAGTTTCTCTCTCCCCTTCAAAGTCCTGTCATCTCTACCTCCAACATTATTTCAGATCTGACCCCTTCTAACCTGCTTTACTATTACTACTGTTCTAATTCAGGTGATCATCTCCTACTTATACTAGGAGTGGCTTCCTAAGTAGTCTATTTTTGAGGTATATTTAGTCGTGTCTTTTCTGTTTCAGATTCTCTATTGATTTCCTGTGGCAACTAGAGTAAATCTGAATTATTTTATTCTACTTTCTGGCTTATGCCCATTCTCTAACTTCATCTCTTCCTAACTCTACGTTTTTGCTTTTGCTCCAGACACATTGGCTGTCTTTTTGTCCTACAGATAAGTTTTAATTCTCTGAACATCAGTTTCCTAACTTGTAAAGTGGAAACATATATTATCATCATCATAAACATAAAATGTTTAGGATGGATTATTATGAGTATTAAGTGAAACTATATGCCAAAATATATAAAAATTGCAAAGTGTTAATATACATATGGGCTGATGGTGCTGATTTTTCTTTTCTGTTCCTTATTCTTTTTTATTTTTCTTGTTTTTAAAATTTTTCTTGTCTTATTTAATGGGTTAGGACTCAGTATAATAGTGAATTGAAGTGGGAATAGCAGATTCCTTGTCTAGTTTCTGATTCTCAGTGGAAAAGCTTTTAATTTTTATCATTAAGTATTATGTTTGCTGTGGTTTTAAAAAATATTGATACTATCATATTAAAGAAAATAAGCCTATGATGTTGTTTCTAGTGATATTTGATAGTATGGTAAATACCAGGAGGGCAGGAATAAGTTTAAAACAAATATGTTCTCTGACCTCATAGAACTAACAAAATAGTAGAAAATATAAGAAAACTTATTTTAAAAGAGTGCTTGGAAACACTTTTCTAAGGAAATTAAATGTATGAATATTTTAACTTACAAATAGGCACATCAGGACATGGTTATTACATAAAGGGGTTGCGTTAAAAATTTACTTCAGGGATCCTTTTATTTAAAAAAATCTAATTCATTTGAATAGGTATTACATGTACATTTAAAATAGACATCAGAAAAGATTATCTTACTGTCCTACAAATATATTTTTTTAGCATCAAGTCAGCCTGAAGCTATTGATTGTGTCCTTGTTTTTTGTTCTGTATTAGTTTTATTTCCTTTGTTTTTTGCTTTGGACATAGTATAGATTAAGGGTTGGCAAACTATAGCCTGTGGGCCAAGTCCTGCTCACAACCATGTACAGGTCATGATTTAAGAATGACTTTTAGGGGTGCCTGGGTGGCTCAGTTGGTTAAGTGGCTGCCTTTGGTTCAGGGTCCTGGGATTGAGCCCTGCATCAGGCTTCCTCCTTCCCAACGAGCCTGCTTCTCTCTCTGCCCCTCCCCCTGCTTGTGCTTCTCTTTCTCTGTCAAATAAATAAATAAAATCCTATAGAAAAGAATGATTTTTACATTTTCAAATCATTGAATAAATTCAAAAGAATATTTTGTGACATTATATTTATATGAAATTCAGATTTCTGTTTTTACTGGATCAAAACGCTGCCCATTCATTTAAATGTAGCTGCTTTCATCCTACAGTGGCGGAGTTAAATACTTGTAGCAAACTGTATGTGGTGCTCTCATCTCAACACTTGAGACTGTTGGAGAATGTACAACAAATGACACAAATTTATAACTTGACCTTTCATGTGCCATATGTATTGTGACAATTTTATTTATTTTTTTTAATTATCAATGCATACTCAACATGTAAAAACAACAAAAGAAGAGAAGATTGGACTTGGAATGTTGCATTTTTAGGGCATAGTGGACTGTGCTAAAAGAATACAAATACATTGACATTACCATATTAAGTACTCATGATACTCCCAACTCACAGAAAAGCAATGGTCAGAAAAAGTAAAACATTTAAAATGGAATATCTCATCACAGCTGAATTTGTTCATAAAAATTAAAAGTGAAAATGGAGCTTCAATCCAGTAAGTTTCTGGGTGGCTTATTAGTGAAGCAGGGAAAGCCATTTATTTACCAATGGTGAATTAATTGAATTGTGTTTGATTGCAGCAGCTGAACAAAATGTGTTCAGAGAAGGTATAGAAGGTATACTTGCTTAGTTAGTAAGTAGACTTTTGGCATGAACAATTTGAAGAACTGAGAATATTGGAAGCAAGATAGTTAATTTAAAAACATGGCAAATGATTCCAAGTGATCTTCCTTGGCTCTGATACTGCTCAATTGTAGTTTATTTGAGGAATCAATTTTGAGCTTGCAGTTACTGAATTAACTTCTACATAAAATCTCTATAAAACAACTGTAGGACAGAATATCTTCAAAGTTGAAAAAACACCAGTTCAGTACAACCTGAAGTAGAATCTGCTAAGGTGTGTTGTAAATATTGGTGGTAATGGGGCGCCTGGGTGGCTCAGTGGGTTAAGCCGCTGCCTTCGGCTCAGGTCATGATCTCGGGGTCCTGGGATCGAGTCCCGCATCGGGCTCTCTGCTCAGCGGGGAGCCTGCTTCCCTCTCTCTCTCTCTCTCTCTCTCTGCCTGCCTCTCCATCTACTTGTGATCTCTCTCTCTGTCAAATAAATAAATAAAATCTTAAAAAAAAATAAATATTGGTGGTAAAATATTTCCAAAGAAGATACACACATGGTCAACAGACACATGAAAAGGTACTGAACATCATCAATCATCAGGGAAGTACCAATCAAAACTACAATGAAATACCATCTCACACCTGTTAGAAAGGCTAAAATCAAAAAGATAAGAAACAAGTTTCAGTGAGAAAGAAACCCTTGTGCACTGTTGGTGGGGAAGTAAATTGGTACAACCGTTGTGGTACAGCCGTTGTGGAGAATAGTTTGGAGGTTTCTCAAAAAATTAAAAATAGAAATACCATATGATCCAATAATTCAACTAGTGGGTATTTACCCAGAAAAAAATGAAAAAACAGACTTGAAAAGATATATGCATCTCTATGTTTATTGCAGCGTTGTTTACAATCACAGAAGTAACCAAAGTGCCTATTGATAGACAAATGGATAAGGAAAATGTGCTGTGTATGCAAATATAACATATACTATGGAATATTACATAGCCATAAAAAAGATGAGACTGCCATTTGAGACAACATGGATAGACCTAGAAGGTATTATGTGAAGTGAAATAAGTCAGACTGAGAAAGACAACATATGATTCTACTCATAAATGGAACCTAAAAAAAAAAAAAAAGCAGAATCAGACCTGTAAATACAGAGAATAAACTGATGATTGACAGAGGAGAGGAGAGTGGGAGATTGAGCAAAATGGTAAAGGGGGGAGGGAGATATAGGCCTCAAGTTATGGAGTGAGTAGGTCATGGGAATAAAAGGCACAGCATAAGAAATACAGTCAGTGATACTGTAATAGTGATGTAACAGGACAGATGGTAGCTACACTTGTGAACATATCATAATGTATAAACTTGTCCAATCACTAAGTTGTATATCTGAAACTCATGTAGCATTGTGTGTCAACTATACTAAAAAAATGTGGGAAACAGAAAAAGGCTTATTTGGATTAATGTACAAACTTGTGAAATTGTAAGGTGTTTAAATTTTGTGGTTATTCATTGTGTTATGTGACAGCGGGTATTTTGCCAAGCGTAATTGAACCTACCATGTGTTATTAAATTAGTAGTGTCAATGGGAAGTTCATTTACGCTCATGAACTTAACCATTGTCAATTATGTGAACTTTAATCAGAAATAGAAGCTGACTATCATAATCTGCCCAGCCCCACAGCAGTTTGATGGCTCAGCAGTGGTAAAGTTTTATTGTGATATTTTGAGCTCAGGGCCTAGAGTGTAATATTTCTGCATGCAAAGAATCACCTTCAACCATTGTGATTGAATGCTGACTGGCTTTGGAAAATTAGCTTTTGCTGCAGAGTTGCTAATGGTTCTTAATGAATTCAACCTAAGATTGCAAGACAAAACAGTCCTTATGTGCAAAACCTATACGCTATAAAGTCATTTCGGAAACAAATATCATTGTAATAACACAAAGTAATTTTTAAAAAAAAGACTGTGAAAAGTTAAAACAAGAAGCACGATTTCCATTCCCCCAGAAATTTGCATCAAGTATGTGATCTGAGCTCAAACAATAGTTCCAGCAGTATTTTTCACACTTGGTCTTAGCCAAAAGAGAAGCAATCCAGCAGTGATTTTCAGACTTCAAGAAATGCAAATGAAGTTTCCATATTGCAGAATCCACTTAACTGTACAATCGAGGAGCTTCCACTTATTTTCAATTGGAAGTGATTAATTTCCAATGTAATGATAAGAAAAAGCAAATATCAATAAAAGAATTAAAGAATTCTATAAATGCTTTCCAATCAATGAATATCCTCAGTTAAAATCATGTGCTTGTTGATTGATTTCAGTATTTAGCAGTACCTATACATGTGAAAAAACATTTTCAAAAGTCAAATGTGTAAAATCTCATGACAAATCAACATTTGCAATTGGTTTTGATGATAGGGAACAGCAACTTTGAGCCTCATTTAAGTGAAATGTTTTCTACTCACCCAAAAGAAAATAATTTTATTCTTTTCAATGATAGACCTATGTTACAAAAAATTGAACTTAATTATTATTACATTTTTAATTTTGTCAGTAAAGATTTATGGAAATTTGTTCATTCTTTTGCTTTAAAAGTACTTATTTGATTTTGCCTTTTGGCCTATAATGCTAATATTTACTGTCTGTCCCTTTTTGGAAAAAATTTTCTGACTTCTGGATTAAGGAATAAATATTTCATTGCTCTTCTCTAACTATAGATGACTACTCTCTTTACACATGTTAGCAGACTTTTTTTTCCCCTTTAGTAGTAAGTTGGCTAACACATTAAAAACTAAAATATTGAAAAATTATAGTAAAGTCTTTGTATAAGTTTGTCTTTGGATTTTTACATGAATAGTATACTTTGATTTGGGTATTCAGATGTTTGCTATCCTGGAACTTTAATGAAGAAATAATAATTTTATTTGTAAATTTAATTAAAAATTATTAATTACTCAAATTCTATTTGATAAAATGTTTAGGTCTTTTTAAATTTTGAAAGGTGTTTTATTCTATGTAAAGTCAATTTTTCGCTACTTAGCTTTGTAATATATAGGCAACAGTATGAAATATATATGTGTGAAGATTGAGATAATTTTTATCTGTACACATCAGTGAGAAATTCTAAAATAAGACAGTTTCCTTGTGGTTGCTTAATATATATCTTTTGGCATACTGTTTTTAAGATATCTAAGTATCTTAATATCTGATTTAGCTTTGATTTAAATCTTGTTTTCTAGATGAAGCATTGGATGATTTAAAATCCCAGAAGAAAAAAATAGTAAGTTAACTTATTTAAAATTAATTTATGTAAAACAAATAGATTAAGAACTGAATAAACAGGGGCACCTGGGTGGCTCAGTGGATTAAGCCGCTGCCTTCGGCTCGGGTCATGATCTCAGGGTCCTGGGATCGAGTCCCGCATCAGGCTCTCTGCTCAGCAGGAAGCCTGCTTCCCCCCCCCCCCCCCCCCCCCCCCTGACTCTCTGCCCACTGGTGATCTCTCTCTGTCAAATAAAAAAAAAATTTAAAAAAAAAAAAAAAAAAAAGAACTGAATAAACAATGTTTATCTGTTATACGTTATGACCATCCAAGTAACAAGTATGGATAGCATTTTAATGATGAAGCTAAATTATGAATATTTTTGCTAATTAATTATGATTGACAGGAAAAAGTAGTTATGTGGACTTTTTTTTGAGTCTGAGAATCTATGCAGTTGTAAGCTGAGAAGCAAGTAAATGAATCATTGGAAGGTTAAATGAGGCAGAGGGGTAAAAAGGTGGGTATCCAGATTGATTATTAGGGTTAGAAAAGGATCAAACATCTACATATGTCACGTCTCAGGTTTTCTGGACAGAATAAGGCTAGGTAAGGGTAGGAGAGAGGGGATCAAGAAGATTGGTTGTAAAAGTGAAATTTAACATGAAAAGGCTGAAGAAAGGGGGAAAGAAAGAATTTTTTTTCTTTCATTTTCTATCAGCAGCTCTGATCACATGGGTATCTCTTGTGGGGCCAGTTAA
Organism: Enhydra lutris kenyoni; assembly: GCF_002288905.1. Taxonomy (NCBI): domain Eukaryota; kingdom Metazoa; phylum Chordata; class Mammalia; order Carnivora; family Mustelidae; genus Enhydra; species Enhydra lutris. The sequence continues at coordinate 72,060,296 of NW_019154085.1, read as the reverse complement.
ATGTGTCCTTCGGATGTTTGGAAAGGGGACCAAGCATAAGAGAAGAAGGGCCCTAGCTATTTATAGGGTATTATCATACCCTCTAATAAGTGAATTGAACTTGGTGTTTGACTTGAATTTACATATGCCTTTTTATATAATTATTTTTGAAGTATGAAAATGATAATTGATAACTGGCTTGTTATGTAGAAACTTAATGAAATTTAATCAGATGCATATGATCAGTGTATTTTAGTGTAACGTAATAAGTAACAATTATGAAACTAATAAAAATTATGAAAGTTAAGATTAGTGTAAAAATTGTTCTTTGAGGGCACAGGGCTGGCTTGGTTGATAGAGCATGCAACTCTTGATCTTGAGGTTGTGAGTTCAACCCCCACATTGGGCCTAGAGCTTACTTAAAAAAAGTTGTTTTGTGAATTGGTAATAAAAGACGCTGGTCTTGAGAGTTTAAGTGCTTGAAAAATAAAAGAACTTTAATTGTGAAAGGATTTCTTATTTGTTTGAGCTTCGTCAGTGTTCTATGAATTATTTACCAACATTGCATTGACATTTTTAATGGTCCTGAAACATAGAAATATTCCCTTATATCTTATTATATTTCTTTAATTCCATGCATTATGTAACAGCCATAAATTCAAAGTGAGGAAATACTGATAGTTCTCGGTAATATAGAAATTGTGATATGATTAGTTTGGTTTGCTTAAAAAGAAGGGCTGATAGAGGTGATCAGAGCTAAGCCCTCCTTGTATCAAAATGGAGAAATTTTTATTAAAATAGAAAATATAAGAAGGAAGACAAAAAAAAAAGAAGAAAATTTAAAAAGAAATTTAAGTGAAGAGAATCTGATCCAATATCAGTGCTGTCACATGACCAGAAGGCAGAATCTTGGAAAACAGGTGATTGGGCAAAAAAGAGTAACAGAGCAGACTTGGAAAACTGAAAAGACAAGTTAAGCTATTTACTTCTTTAATAGCCCTCAAAGGAAGGACGGCATAAAGCTGCTTCATCTAGGCCTCACAGTTGGAAAATTCACTTCAGGGCCAAGAGTTGTCTATATCTGAATGGTTCAAGAGGCGTCAATATTACAGAGTAGTTTAGTATGCCATATTTCTTGCAGTATGATTTAAGAAAAATAAGTTGGCTGTTCCAACTCTTTTTATTTATTAGGGAACAATTTGCATTGACTTGACTATTGTTGGTTATGACGGTTACTACTGGAAACTTCATCCCTGGACTTTATTACTCAAGCCCTTAACAGCTACTTTGTTTGAGTTGCTTTACACTTACTTTGTTTAGAACAATAGGTGTTAAGGGTGAGTTAGTAAAGGAGCACAGTGCTTGCTGATCATTTTGCTGGTAATGAGAGGAAAAAGAAGGGGCACTACTTTTGAACAAAAGCTAAATGTAATAAAAATTGATCTTGTTCATGGATGTTTAAGTTTAAACTCTACATTAGCTTTGAAAAATACTTTTATTATTAAAATGCCTGTAGGAAAATAACTATCAGTCCAAAAATATTCAGCTCCTATCCCTCCTCTTTCAATAACAAAATGAAAACCAATTATATTTACTACTTGACATTTTATTAAAGGTGGTTTCCTTAGGGATGCATCTCTTTATTCTGAATAAATTTGTAAAATAATACATAATTCGTATAAGTGTAATTTTAAGAATGAACATGAACTATTAATTGATTAAAAAGTTAAATTACTTAGGAAAATTAGTATCTTGACAAGGATTTAAATCTAAGAACTTAATGTAACTATTTACTTATTAAAATAAAACTAAAAATTAATCTCTAATTATCTAAAAAACTCCCAAGTCTTGATGTGTACATTTTGCTATTCAAAAAAATTCAGCTTTTGAAAAAAAATTAGCTTAATAGATAATCCCTTTGCATCCATGAACATTCCATCAACACAGTTCAAAATCAAGATCCATCAGAACATGAGTCGAAATTTAAGTGTGTTCATGAAAATACTATACTTTTCCAAGAATAGTATTTCTTTTTTTTTTTTAGATTTTATTTATTTCAGAGAGAGAAAGCCTGGGCCAGCTCACAAGGGAGATGGGGGGTGGGAGATGAGCATAGGGGGAGGGAGAGAGAAGGGAGGGGGAGAGAATCTCTAAGAAGGCTCCAGAGGCAGGGCTAGATCTCATGACCCTGACATCATGACCTGAGTGAAAACCAAGAGTCAACCTACTGAGCTCAACTGACCGAGGTACCCTGGTGCCCCTCAAGAATAGTATTTCTATGTGGTAATTCCTTTCTGGCATTTCTCAGGAAATTTGTGTTTTTCTGAATTTTGAGAAAAATCAGTTGAGAAATTAGGAACATAGGGGGAAGTGTTATAATTCTCTGAGTATTATAGCCTAACAATTAACTACAAATGTTACTGCTTCAAAGAAATCCGCTACTGCCAGTTGAAAGAAAGAGCAAGAAATGCTGACATGCTGAGCTATAGGTTAATATGGACATTTGTGGGAACAGGACAGGAGCATGCAGTAGAGAGGTCTTACAGTCTAATTAATCAGTCTTGCTTTTGTGGCCATATTATGTTTTATGGGCCCCGTTTCTTGTCAATGGTGAGTTATTCTTACAGATAAGTAATAATAAGCTTATACACATGATATATTTTATGTACAATCCTATGAATGACATTCCATGAAATAAATTTTAGAAGCAAAAGAAGTACTTAAATTAGCAAGTTCAGCATGTAATTCTGTGTAGGGCTGTTGACCTCACTAGAAGTTTCAAATGCTATATTTGTATTACCCAATAATTTTTGCTGCCATTTTCCAGTATTTGAATATTCACTGTAGGCTACAGATCTTTGTAAATACTTTAACAGAAGAAATGCAGAGAGAAAAGATGTGACTATTATTGTGGAATACTCCTATGTGAAATCAGAAAATGATGTAAAATCTGAACTAGTAAAAACAGTATTGATTTCAGCAGTATAACCAAAATCAGGGTAAGCAGACAGTATTTTCATCATTGTAAAAAAGATGAGTTTAAATAATGCAACATGTACCCTAATGCTGTGTGTTGAAGATGGTTTGGGGCACACTCCTAATAATTTGACGAGTACGAACAAAAGAAATTTTTCTATATCTAGAATATTTGGCACAAAGCAAAGATCAAGAATATTGGATAGAGCAATTGATGCTCTTTTAAAATTTTATTTCAAGAATGATAATTTACATATTAAATATTTGTAGGATTACCTTTTAAAATTAAAAATTATTTTCTGACATTTGTATTCATGTTCCCTTCTTTTAGTGTTATCTATGATGAAATGTCTATATCAAGTAGAAATAATTTTTACATGTTATTGAAATACATAATCTTGTCAAAATATTGATTCATAATAAACTATGTTTATTATTTTCTTTTTTAAATAAAAAGCCCTGAAACTTTTAGTATAATTTATCATAGAACAATTTAAAAAATTTAAAAAAATATTATGAAAAACACAATGCAACTTATATTTTAGGGAGTTTTGAGAATCTTATTTTTCATTCCTGAATCCTGGGATGAATATGTTGCGTATTGGAAACACTGCTGTTTTCAGACCCATTCTGTATAATTGGGGTATCCCTAACGATTTTGTGTTTTTGTGTTAGGTACTGTTAGAGACTCTTTCTCATACATTATTGTATTTAAAGTGCCTAACAGTGCTATGAAGAAAATATTAGTGTATCTGCCTTACAAAAAGAGAAACTGAGGCTAGTGGAATTGCTCAAAGTCTTTCTATGTAATTAAGAATGGAAGTGTGCTTTGAACCCAGATTTTTTCTGACTTTGGAGTTTAAGGTTTATGTTTTTTACACTGATCAGAATGTCTCTGTTTAAAACAAGTTATTCACCTAAAATGTTGTATGGATATATGTGTTAATTAAGCAATAATGTGAAAAAGTTTTGCTAGAAGTACTAAAGAAAAGGAGAATAGATTTACATCTTTTAGTGCTTTAAAAAATGACTTTATTGAAGATACTTTACATGAACATAGACATAAAAATGAATACTTGCTGAATAATGTACCAAGTGTTGCAGTCATTTGTTGAAGTTGCATTTTGGTTTTGAGTTTCGTGTGTTGTTTTAAAAATCACAGTGTTATCTAATCTTTTTAAGCCTAGCAGTTATCTTCATCTAGATCTGTGTTGTCCACATCAGTGGCCAAAAGCCCCATGTATCTTTTAAATTTACATTGTTTAAAATGGAATAAAACTACAATTCCATTCCTCAGTTACACAAGCAACATTTGTCACATATGGCTTAGTGGTTACTGCATTGTGAAGATATAAGCCATTTCCATCATTACATAAAGTTCTATTGCCACAATGTTGGTCTAAAACATTAAAAATTAATTGGATTTAATTCATTGATATTCCATGTAGATTCCTTATAGACTATGTAAATTTAGGGATATATGATATGTCCTTTTTTTAAAATCTTGATTACCAGTTTTTCTCAACTCTAAAGTTTTCTTTACATTTCCTTTGCATTAGAACATTAAACTTGATTGTTTTGAGAATTTATCATAATTTTGAAATAATTAGGAAAATGTTTTATTTTCACTAAACCAAGGTTAAATTATTCATCTACGCACTTAGCTTCTTAAATGTTGAATTGAATTTTTAATAAGGAACCCATTAACTACTGTTGGGTAGCATATTTTTAACTGTATTTTAAACTTGGTAAATGTGCTCTGTGTTGTATTTTAAAATAAATGACCTTTTGAATAAATGTGACATTTAATGAATCTAAGTGGCTGTCATTGGTCACTGAGAAGGAAAAGGTCCCATTCCCATTTTTACAAAGCATTTTCTTCTACACATTAGCTATTTGTCATAATACAACTGTCTTATACTAAAATTAAACTTTTTCTGATATTGGGCCATAACTGCTAAAATGATACTTTACTGGTTATTGCTTTTTAAATTAAACCCTGACTGACTTGAGTGTATTGTAAATAAAATGCTATAATAATGAACTGTTTTAATTACAACCCCTAGTGTGTGTATAGAACTCAGTAAAATTTTTACTTAAATTCTTACTGTGTTTTTTCCCCTCTAAAGTTGTTTGAATCTAAGTAAAAAAGGGGGAGTTTCAGCTCTTAAAGTCATTTGAGCAAATTCCATGGCTGTTCTCCCAGTTAGTGAGTTTTCACTGCATTTGCAGCAAGCTAATTGCTTCTGCTAATAAATAATCTAAAATCGATGCTGACAGCAGTTAATTGGCACAGAGATTTTATTTTGTAAAGCTCTTGGCTAACGACCTTCTTTAAATTAATAGCATTAAGTGCTATGAGGAAATAAATCTGAGGAATTGCCTGTCATTTGCTTGTCATGTCTAATAACTTCCAATAATGATGGCTGATAGATTTTTGCACATTCCATTATTGAAGTTGGTGCATGTAATTATTCTCCTCATTATATGTAAACAATTAGCAGTATTTGGTATTTCCTTGCAGTAAAGCTGTTAAATACAAGTAACATATTAGAGGTTAGAAGCCATTTTAAAATGTAGATTTTAATTATTTGACTGTAGGAAGTCTTTGATGCTATCTGAATATATTGTATGCTGTTTATTTTAAGCATTGTACTTGAACACTTTTGGAATAGGACTTACAAAAGTAAGTTGTGTGTATGTTTTAAAGTGTGATAATTTACGGAAATTTTTGTTTGTAGCTTGAAGAAGTCATGGAAAAAGAAACTTATAAAACGGCTAAATTAATTCTTGAAAGGTTTGATCCAGACTCAAAGAAAGCAAAGGTAAGGTTGTTCTATCACTCTAATTTATTATAAATAGTGCATTGTAGTAGGTCACTGTAATAACATTATTGTAATTGACAGGAGCTTGAGCCGCCATCTGCTGGAGCAGCTGTAACTGCAAGACCTGGACAAGGTAAATAACTTTGTAGAAACTGCTGCTGCTGTTGGAAAGATCCATATTTATCCAAGTGAGTTCAAAAGTGTGATAGAGGTGTGTAGAAACTTACGTAGAATGCTTTTATGTTAATTTATATTTGGTAATATGGGTTATGACTTGGAGTGGGTGGCAATAAATTTATTTCATTTTGATCTTTCAGGAATATGTTGAGTAAAGATGTTATCTGTTGAGATAAATATGTAATTGGTTTTAAGCTTTTGAAATTTAAATAATTCACCAGTATTTTGTAAGGTTTTTTTCCCCTTTCAAATGAGAATCTCTTAGCATACCTTATGAAAATCCTTACAGGGGCACCTTAGTGGCTCAGTTGGTTAAACATCTGACTCTTGGTTTTGGCTCAGGTCATGATCTCAGGGTTGTGTATTGAGCCCTGTATCAGGCTCTGCACTCAGCTTGGAGGCTGCTTAAGTTTCTCTCTCCCTATCTTTCTGCCTCTCCCCTCCATGCTCTTGCTTTCTCTTTCTCTTTCAAATAAATACATCTTAAAAAAAAAAATTCTTATATTTTTATGATTTATTTTTGAGGAATTTAATGAAGATTTTTGTCAGGCTTGAAGTTTCTTCTAAACACTTTTATTTAGGAAGATAGTAAAATAATTTGGAAATTTAGAATTTCTAATAATTTAGAAAAAATAGGAATTACTGCTATATAATAATATTAACTCGCTTTTTGAAGTTATCAGATTATTAGTGAAACCATCATTTTTATATCATTGAATATTATGTAAAAGTTAAAAAGTCATTATTTTAAGTGGCTACATGAAGTAATTCTAAGACTGACATGTGAAAAGATATTTTTGAGTTTGCGTTGGCTTTCCTCTTTGTTCTTTTCTCTAGACTATAGTAATATAGTTTATAAGGCTTTTGTTGCAATATAGAATATATTATTTTTAAAAATGTAAACTTCTGTTCTTATAAATCATCAGAATTGTAGCTTGGTTTATAATGTTAGGATGACATTTAGAACTTGGAGAAGTCAATTCTTTTATAAATGTCCACAAAGACCATGGATACTAAATGAGCCATAAGAGTTTTAGGTTTCCTAATTGGCTGAGCTATATGGGAAGAATCCCACCCACTCCCATTTTCTGTAAGTAGGATTTGGTTTATAGAAATAAAAGCCTGAAGTTTTGATGAATGTAAAAGTTTACATATGATTAAAATAAATTAGATTCTTACACTGAAACTGCTGCCTTCATAATCCATTTAAATTTTTCTGTAATTTATACCGTCTAGTAATTTCAAAAAGAGTGTTTGGTCTATAGGCCAGGTTTCTATAATTTTTTAAAGTATTTTGTATAACTGGCACCAACTTTTCAAAAATACTTTTTAAATAACTTTAGGAAATAGATTTTTAAAATGTGATTTTTCTGTTTTCTCTCATTAAAAGACATATGACCTCTTTACTGACATTCATAAGTATTTATTAATATTTAGGCAACATGATTTCCTTGAAGAATTAAATTCATTTTTCCTTAGAAGCTTTTGAAACCCAAATACATTTTTTCCTTCTGATGTCATGTTATAGTTATGGAAAAACCATTGCTGGTCTCTCTGCTCTTGATTCTTGTGGCACTGCTTTTGGATATCCTTTTAGGGAGAATTAACCCTTACCTATAATATAAATGAATTGTTTATTTAAAAGAACGTTTTAAGTAATCTTAAGTGAAAACACCATGGAGAATACAGAGATGAATATAATACAGTTTTTGACCTTAAGCTTATAAGCTTTTTTTTTTTTTTCTTTAAAAAATATTTCTTCTAGAGTGTCCTATTCTAGTATGACTAGTAGTTCTTCCAGGTCTGAAGTAATTAATTGGTGTTCAGAATTTTTTCCTTATTTAAAAAATTCTAAATTATATGTCAACTTCATTCTACTTTTTGAGAATTATAATTGAGTTTTGTTGTTTTAATCTTTTCAGATCTCTTTTAGGTTCCTATTATTTTGTAGGTGACAGTCATACTTTCTATTTATGTTTAAGTTCTATGTTCCTGTGAATTTAGCCAAATATTTGTCTTTGCTTGAACCATTATTCACTCATTCATTCTTTTCCTTCCTTCCCCTCTTTCTCCTCTCTCCCTCTCTTTTACTCCCTTTCTTGTCTTTTACCTGTTTCTGAACTGGAATAAAAAGGGGGGAAATGTACTAAATGTGAATGTTTGTGTATACATATCCTTATAATGCAAGAGAGCTAGTAAAATAAGTACATATATATATTTTACTAGCTGTCTTGCATGATTGCCGAATGAGAACTGTGATTCATGTGTATAAGGTGTCTTTCATTTTTTGTTACTTAGTGCTAATGATATATATTATACTGAGATTGATTATAATATTTGAGAATAGTATTCTTTGAGTTGCTTAGGTTTAGCACTAAAAGGAGTGTGATATTTACAGACAAAATACTAACCTGCCCATCTCCTCCTTTTTAATAAACTTAATTTTTTAAAATATTTTTAGATTTACAGAAAAATTACAAAGGTAGTACAAAGAAGTCCCATATACCCTTGTACCAAGTTTCCCCATTAACATCTTACATTAAATAGTACATTTACTAAAATTAATGAACCAATATTGATTCACTATTATTCACTTAAAGTCCATAGTTTCTTCAGATTTCCTTAGTTTTTATCTCATGTCCTTTTTCTGTTTCAGGATCTCATCCAGGATACCACATTACATTTAGCTGACATGGCTTAGGCTTTTTTGGCTGTGCTAGTTTCTCAGACTCTCCTTGTTTTTCATGACCTTGACAGTATAGTCCCGACCCCTTTTTATAAGGAATTTTTATTAGTGGGTGCTTAATCTTAGGAAATCAGTGTTATCATTTGATATGAAAGAATAAATGAACATAAAAGGTAGATATGTGTGTATATATACATATTTACATTTAATAGAATGATCTGGTACTTCAGTGTTCAGCATTTATTCTAGTTCTTTAGGAGTCATAGACTGAGAGTTGGGAGGGCTTTGTCCTTAATAGATTAAAAAGTAATGAAGTTTGGGGTGCCTGGGTGCCTTTGTTAAGTGTCCAACTCTAGATCTCAGCTCAGGTCTTGGTCTTAGGGTCATGAGTTAAGCCCTGTATTGGGCTCCATGCTGAAGTTTGGATTTAATGAAAAAATGGTATTTGCCAGTATAATTTTCTGAATAGATTCTGGAGAATAAAGAAATTGAGATATTTAGGGTTGGTAAGAAATTATATTTCTTTTCAAAGTTTTAATTGGCCTGCAGGAATAAATTTGACTTCTATGTACTAATCTCTGGTTTTTGTTTTTTTTTCCAATAAATGTTTACTTGAGTGTGTGCTCTCTGCCAGGCATTGTTTTAGACCCTGGGGACATAATAGGGAGCAAAACAGACAAAAAAACTGTGTGTGTGTGTGTGTGTGTGTGTGTGTGTGTGTGAGAGAGAGAGAGAGAGAGAGAGAGAGAAATTGCCATATATATATGTTTATATATAAAATGTTAGATGGAAGAAAGTAAAGAAATAATGGTGAATAGGGAGTGCCTTGGGTAAGGTGGGTGGGTTGAAGTTTTAAATAACGGTTGTCAGGGAAGGCCACATAGATAAATTTCATATCTAAAAAAAGATATAAAAGGAGTGAGGAAATGATCAGAGATATGAAAAAAGTGAGGGAATGCGCCATGCAGATATCTGAAGGGAGAATATTGTAGACAAAGGAATTTGCAAGTGCAAAGAGTGAATAGACAGGAGGCCCAGATTGCTCTGGAAATAACATGACCAGTAAGGCTGTACTGGATTGAACAATGGGGAGACTAGTAGGAGGGGCAGTAAGAGAGGAAAGAAAGAGGAAAGAGGAAGAGAGGAAAGAAAGGATCATACCTTTTCTGGAGTGTAGACCATTGTAAGAATTTCATTTTTCAGTTACTTTAAAAAAAATTTGGTTTTTGTTTTGAGCAGAGGATTGACATGGTCTAAATTATGTTTTAAAGGGAAGGTTACGCTGTTGAGGCTGTAAAGGGAGCAAAGGGAGCAGCTGGGAGACTACTTGGAAACCTATTGTAGTAATCTAGGAAAGCATTGATGTTGGCTTGGGCCTTGGTTCAGTAACAGTGAAGGTGGTTTTAAGAATTAGTCAGATTCTGCGTATATTTTGAAGTTAGAACCCAAAAGATTTCTTGATAGATTGGATATGGCGTGGGAGAAGGAGGAATCAGAGATAACTTAGAATTTTGACCTGAGTAACTGGGAAGATGGAGTTGTCAATTACCTGTATGTTAGAAATTGCAAGAGGAGCACTTTTTGGGGAAGAGAAGAAGTTGGAGGTGAAGTGGTGAAGAAAAGGGTTTGATTTTGGACCTGTACATTTGAGATGTCAGACAGTCAAGTAGATATTTTAAGGAAGCAATTGAATGTAAGTCTGGCAAACAGGAATTATCTGGGTTGGAGATAGAAATCTGGGTATCATCAAAATGTGGGTGATATTAAAACCGTGAGACTGGATGAGATTACCAAGGATGTAAATATGGAGAAAAAAGAAAAAAGGACCAAGGCTGCCCTGGAGCACTCCAACCTTAAGATGTTGGGAGTAATGTAGAGGAACCATAAAGAGAAACTGAGAAGTGGTCAGCAAGAGCAAATCCTGGAGAATGTTGGGTCCTGGATGCTAACTAAAGAGAGTGTTTCAAGGTAGTGATCACCTATGAAAAAAACTGCCAATTAGGTTAAGAGTAGAGAATTGAACATTGGTTTTTAACAGTGTTGAGGTCCATAGTCACCTTGAAAATAATGGTTTTGGAGGAGGAATGAGGGCAAGAGCCTGATTAGAGTGGGCTTAAGAAAATAGGGGAGTAGAGAAGTTGGAGACGGAAGAGGCTATTCTTTTGCATAAGAGGGAGTGGAAAAATGGATAGCTGGACAGGGAAGCATTATGTGTATGTGGGTGAACATATGCTGCATGAAAGAAATAACATGTTTGTGTGCTGCTAGGAATGGCCTAGAAGACACAGAATAATTGATGATGGAGAGAGTGGACACAGTTGATGGAAAACTGTCCAGGATGAGGCAAGAAGGGATGGGATTTGGTGTATAAGTGTGGGAGTTAGCTTTTTTTTAAAATTTTTTTTTATTATTATTTTTTTATAAACATATATTTTTATCCCCAGGGGTATAGGTCTGTGAATTGCCAGGTTTACACACTTCACAGCACTCACCATAGCACATACCCTCCCCAATGTCCATAACCCCATTCCCCTCTTCCGACCCCCCTCCCCCCATCAACCCTCAGTTTGTTCTGTGAGATTAAGAGTCACTTATGGTTTGTCTCCCTCCTGATCCCATCTTGTTTCATTTATTCTTCTCCTACCCCCTTAACCCCCCATGTTGCATCTCCACTTCCTCATATCAGGGAGATCATGTGATAGTTGTCTTTCTCCGATTGACTTATTTCACTAAGCATGATACCCTCTAGTTCCATCCACGTCGTTGCAAATGGCAAGATTTCATTTCTTTTGATGGCTGCATAGTATTCCATTGTGTATATATACCACATCTTCTTTATCCATTCATCTGTTGATGGACATCTAGGTTCTTTCCGTAGTTTAGCTATTGTAGACATTGCTGCTATAAACATTCGGGTGCACGTGCCCCTTCAGATCACTACGTTTGTATCTTTAGGGTAAATACCCAGTAGTGCAATTGCTGGCTCATAGGGTAGTTCTATTTTCAACTTTTTGAGGAACCTCCATGCTGTTTTCCAGAGTGGCTGCACCAGCTTGCATTCCCACCAACAGTGTAGGAGGGTTCCCCTTTCTCCGTTTCCTCGCCAGCATCTGTCATTTCCTGACTTGTTAATTTTAGCCATTCTGACTGGTGTGAGGTGATATCTCATTGTGATTTTGATTTGTATTTCCCTGATGCCGAGTGATGTGGAGCACTTTTTCATGTGTCTGTTGGCCATCTGGATGTCTTTGCAGAAATGTCTGTTCATGTCTTCTGCCCATTTCTTTTTTTTTTTTTTTTAAAGATTTTATTTATTTATTTGTCAGAGAGAGAGAGGGAGAGAGAGCAAGCACAGGCAGACAGAATGGAAGGCAGAGGCAGAGGGAGAAGCAGGCTCCCTGATGAGCAAGGAGCCCGATGTGGGACTCGATCCCAGGACGCTGGGATCATGACCTGAGCCGAAGGCAGCTGCTTAACCAACTGAGCCACCCAGGCATCCCTTCTGCCCATTTCTTGATTGGATTATTTGTTCTTTGGGTGTTGAGTTTGCCAAGTTCTTTATAGATTTTGGACACTAGCCTTTTATCTGATATGTTGTTTGCAAATATCTTCTCCCATTCTGTCAGTTGTCTTTTGGTTTTGTTAACTGTTTACTTTGCTGTGCAAAAAGCTTTTGATCTTGATGAAATCCTAATAGTTCATTTTTGCCCTTGCTTCCCTTGCCTTTGGTGATGTTCCTAGAAAGATGTTGCTGCGGCTGAGGTCAAAGAGGTTGTTGCCTGTATTCTCCTCAAGGATTTTGATGGATTCTTTTCTCACATTGAGGTCCTTCATCCATTTTGAGTCTATTTTCGTGTGTGGTGTAAGGAAATGGTCCGATTTCATTTTTCCGCATGTGGCCATCCAATTTTCCCAACACCATTTATTGAAGAGGCTGTCTTTTTTCCATTGGACATTCTTTGCTGCTTTGTTGAAGATTAGTTGACCATAGAGTTGAGGGTCTATTTCTGGGCTCTCGATTCTGTTCCATTGATCTATGTGTCTGTTTTTGTGCCAGTGCCATGCTGTCTTGATGATGACAGCTTTGTAATAGAGCTTGAAGTCTGGAATTGTGATGCCACCAACTTTGGCTTTCTTTTTCAATATTCCTTTGGCTATTCGAGGTCTTTTCTGGTTCCATATAAATTTTAGGATTATTTTTTCCATTTCTTTGAAAAAATGGGTGGGATTTTGATAGGGATTGCATTAAATGTGTAGATTGCTTTAGGTAGCATAGAGGGAGTTAGCTTTTGATGGGAGCATGCATAGTTTGTCAGTAGTAAGGAGAGAAGACAGAGAACATGGGCAGATATAGGTAACTGGTGGGAATTGTCTTTTGATTGTATCTGTATTCTTAATGAGAGTGAGAATGGGGAAGATGATATTGGGGGCCTGAAGAGAATATATAAAATAAATCTCTAGTGGAGTGAGAGTAAATGGATTAGAACAATGTCAGAATGCCAGGGGACACTAATATCCACTTAAAGTTAACAGTTGTGAATCTGGGGCACCTGGGTGGCACAGTTTTGGTTAAGTATCCGGCTCGGTCTCAGCTCAGGTGTTGATCTCAAGGTCATGAATTCAAACCCCACAGTGGGCTCCCACTACTTATAAAGAAGGAAAAGGAAGGAAAGAAAGAGTAAATTAGGTAACAGTCATAAATTTAAAGCATGCTTGTACATGTTTTCCAGTTGTGTTTAGTTCTGTGTGGATACAGGTGTGAAGTAGGAAGAGAGTTGGTCTTAACCAGGATTGGGGTTTTACTTAATGGATTAAATAAAGTGATAAAGGGGCAGAGGAGGTGAAATTGTTTACAAGGGAGTGACTGTAACAGTGTCTTATGGGATCTAAGATGATCATGAAGGAAATAAGGACATGAGGGGAGGATGATGGACAAAGGTGTTGGGAATGTTAATAGAGGAGTCTGCAAACTACAAGATCTGTTTTATATGGCTCTTGACCTTAGAATTGGTTTTACATTTTTAAAGTGTTCTTTTTAAAAAAAATTTGATTTAATTTTTTCAGTGTTCCAATACTCATTGTTTATGTGCCACACCCAGTGCTCCATGCAATACATGCCGTCCTTAATACCCACCACCACGCTCACCCATCCCCCCACCCGCCTCCCCTCTAAAACCTTCAATTTGTTTTTCAGAGTCCATAGTCTCTTACGGTTCCTCTCCCCCTCGATGATTTCCCCCAATTCATTTTTTCCTTTCCTTCTCCTAATGTCCTCCATGTTATTCCTTATGTTCCACAAGTAAGTGAAACCATATGATAATTGACTTTCTCTGCTTGACTTATTTCACTCAGCATAATCTCCTTCAGTCCCATCCATGTTGATACAAAATTGGGTATTCATCTTTTCTGATGACTGAGTAATATTTCATTGTATATATGGACCACATCTTCTTTATCCATTTGTCTGTTGAAGGACATCTAGGCTCTTTCCACAGTTTGGCTATTGTGGCCATTGCTACTATTGGGGTACATATGGCCCTTCTTTTCACTACATCTGTATCTTTGGCATAAATACCCAGTAGTGCAATGGCAGGGTCATAGGGTAGCTCTATTTTTAATTTTTTGAGGAATCTCCACACTGTTTTCCAAAGTGGCTGCACCAACTTGCATTCCCACCAACAGTGTAAGAGGGTTCCCCTTTCTCCACATCCTCTCCAACATTTCTTGTTTACTGTCTTGTTAATCTTTGCCATTCTAACTGGTATAAGATGGTATCTCAATGTGGTTTTCATTAGAATTTCCCTGATGGCTAATGATGATGAACATTTTTTCATGTGTCTGCTAGCCATTTGTATGTCTTCATTGGAGAAGTGTCTGTTTATGTCTTCTGTCCATTTTTTGACGTGATTATCTGTATTTTGAGTGTTGAGTTTGAGGAGTTCTTTATAGATCTTGGATATCAGCCCTTTGTCTGCAGTGTTCAAAAAAATAAAGAAGAAGAATATGCAAGAGTAACTGTGTATGGTCCGCAAAGCCTAAAATATTTACTATCTAACACTTCACAAAAAAAGTTTGCTTTAATAACTAATGGGTCATAGATCCTGTTGGAGTTGAAAGAATAACAGGGGAATTAATCTGGAAAAGTAACTGTGGTTTCAGAGAGGGGTGCTTGAACTTGAAAATGGTGCAGTTATCCCTTATGGCAAGGTTTTAGGATTTGGTTATGATTAGAAATCCTTAACAGACTCTCCTATATTTGTTTCAAAAGGAAGCTACATAGGCATTCTTTTTTACCTTTGAACATAACCCTGCATCTCTACTAATGAAATGTTTTTTCTACTAATGAAATTAACAAAAGAAAAGTCAATTGTATTCCCCCACAGCTAAATTTGAAATCAGAGTAAGCATTGTAGAAAAATTTAATGGCTCTAGAAAATGGATTATAATTTCCTTAAGTAGGTTTTTAGAGTTTACTTACTTGTGTTCCATGGCAGATATGGAAGATTAAAGTAGAATCACTAATCTTATATAATCTTGACAGCAAAGGGAATAATACTTCATATTTTGCTGTTTGGGGGGATGTATGTCTGATTAAGAAAATCTGGAAAACACTGGTAAAACAGTAAATTCACTTTTTTCAGGTGTTCTTAAGTGTCGTATCTATACCGTTACAGTTATCTATTTTATAAAAACACCCCACAACTTAATGGCTTAGAACAACCTTAATTTGTTTTGCTCATGAATTTGTGGTGTTGTTGAGGTTTGGCTGAGATTGCTCATCTCTGCCTCATATCTCTTGGAGCTACCTGATTGGGCCCGGAAGATATACTACCAAGATGGCTTATATACGTGGCTGACAAGTTGGTGCTGGCACTTAGTTCCTCTCCACATAGACTTCTCTCATGGGGTCACTTGGATTTGCTCCAACCTGGTGGCTGGGTTCTAAGAGCAAGCAGCCCAAGAGACAGAAAGTAGTCCAGAAAACTAGAGCCCCTATATTCTCTTGGTCAAGGGTAACAGAACACAGATTCAAGGGAGGAGACATAGGCATCCTCCCTCCCTCATAGGATGGCAAATCAAAGAATTTTGAACCTGTATTTTAAAACTCTACATGTACCTTAGTACAGGTAACAGAGGCATTTAGCTTCCCATCCATTTTTCAGTGTTCTTAAATGCCACCATTACCATGAACCCTTCCTGCATCCTATCACTGAATTTAATCTCCCCATTCTTGGACTCTCCATGGTACTTTGTTGGTTCCTTTTTCTATGGCATTTACCTGGTATTTCATGATTTTGTGTTATCTTTGCTTGCCACCTCTATATGCAACTCTGCATTCCATTTGATAGTGCCTTACTCATAGTGGTTGCTTAATAAATGAGTTGAAGGAAATGAAAGAAATTTCTTTTTTTAGAATTAGCGAATTTTGTTTAAATGTTATAAAGTAGTAATTTGCCAAATGGAACCTTGATGAACTGCAAGGTGCAGGTTGTTTAAAGTTGAAAGAGGTAGGAGACAAATTAAAGTGGAAATAGTCAAGGTAATGAAAAAAAGTATGTGTTGAGATAAAGAACTATAAAGCAAAACATATTGTTTTTAATTGAAATATAATTGGTATACAACATTAAATTAGTTTTAGGTGTACAACATAGTTATTTGACAATTGTGTGCATTTTAAAAGACTCTCCAAGCCACATGTAGTTACCATCTGTCACCAAAGTTAATGCAATATTGTTGACTATATTCCCTATAGTGTACTTTTTGTCCCAGTGAGGTCTTTTATAGTTGTAAATTTGTGTCTCTTAATCCCCTTCATCTAATTTGTCCCCCCACCACCATTCTCTGACAACCACCAGTTTGTCTCTGTATTTATGAGTCTGTTTTTCATTTTATTTGTTCATTTGTTTTTTGTTTTTTTTTAGATTCTACATATAAGTGAAATCATATGGTAACTTGTCTTTTTCTGTCTAACTTATTTCACTTAGTATAATACCATCTAGGCCCATGCATATTGTTGCAAGTGGCAAGATTTCATCCTTTTTGATGGCTGGGTAATATTCTGTTGTATGCATATGTGTGTGTGTGTTTGTGTGTGTGTGTGTGTGTGTATCTGTTTATCTATATCATATCTTCTTGATCATTCGTCTGTTGATGGGCACTTAGGTTGCTTCTATATCTTAGCTATTGTACATAATGATACACTGAACATAAGGGTGCATATAACTTTTCAGAAAATTAGTGTTTTTGTTTTTTTCTGGTAAATACTCAGAAGTGGAAGTTGTATGGTATTTCTACTTTAAATTTTTAATTTTTTTGAGGAAACTCCATATTGTTTTCCACAGTGATTGCACCAATTTACATTCCTACCAACAGTTTACAAGGGTTCCCTTTCTTCCACATCCTTGCCAACACTTGTTATTTCTTATCTTTTTGATACTAGCCAATCTAACTAGTGTGAGGTGATATCTCATTGTAGTGTTGATACTCATTTCCTTGATGATTAGTGATGTTGAGTTTCTTTTCATGTGTCTGTTGGCCATCTGTATGTCTTCTTTGGAAAAATGTCTACTCAGGTCCTCTGCTCATTTTTAAATTGTACTATTTGTTTATAAATAATATAAGCAAAATGTATTCTTAATTTAAAAAGCAGAAGAACAAAGTAGTAAACTAAAGGCTAGCAAGTAGTATATATGATTAGCATATTTTTTGCTTGAAGGTAGCTTATTTGTATGCTCTCAAGTTAGGCTGAAATTCTCAATGTAGCAGGCAACACTTATTCAGCTGATTAACAATTTTAATTCTGTCTGCTGTCTTAATTCCCCTTGCATGTAGCATAATATTTATAGGTTCTGAGGTTGAGGATGTGGACATGTTAGGGAGGCCATTATTGTGCCTACTACACCATCTAAGTTGGGTAATAGGCAGTTGGAAATTTGATATTAAAATGCAAGGGGAAAGTAAATTTATTTCATAGATGTTTATTAAGCTCATACTCTTGCTAGTTACTTGCCAAATCCTGGGGCTGCAAAGATGCATTTTTTTAAATCTGGGAGCTCTTGGTTCAAAAGAGTGTGCACATCTATATAATCTTAACATACTAAGGACCACAATGAAGGTAGGTACAAATTATAAGGCATTATAAATTTTAGTAACAATTTGCTTTGAGAATGCATTGGGAAAGGACTCTTCAGGTCTACTTCACATGCAAAGATAAGAAAAGAGAAACAAGTTGTTACCTTGAGGGACTGCAAATAGTACTATATGCCTGAAAAAGGGAGGTGGTGTTTATGCGAGGGAGGGATAATTATGAAGTATTTTGTATGCAACATTATGGAGTTTGGGACTTTATCTTATATGAAACATGGGAAGCCTCTGGAGGCTTTGCATTTTAGAACATTTTCTTTTCTTTTTTTCTTTCTTTCTTTCTTTTTTTTTTTCTTGGTAATATGGAGAATGAGAGGCTGAAGACATGGAGATAAGATGAAGATATTATCTAATATAGTAAAGAGAAAAAGGTCTGTACTATATAAAGTTGTGGCAAAGGAGTTGCAAAAGAAGAGATTTAGAAGATAATTAAGATTTAAGAGTAGATTGACAAGATTTGATGATACTAGATTTGGATAGTGGGGTCTGGGAGGAGGGGACCAGATATCACCTAGGTTTTTGGTAGCTGGGTAGATGTTAGTGTTTTAATCAAGATAAGAAACATAAGAATTGGAGTAGTAGCTTTATTTAGAAGATAATGGATTTGCTTTTGGCTTTGTTGAATCAAGTGACATCCAGGTGGTATGGTTTATAGGTAATTGATTATTTTATATGGAGCTCAGGAAAAAGGTTAAGGTTATAGGTACAGAGTAGGAATGATTGGGATAATAGAGGATATTCTTCAAACCATGGGATTGACTGAAATTGCCCAGGGAGAGAAAACAGATTAAGAAGGCTATGGCAGAACTCCAGGAAACATTAACACAAGGGTAGAGGGAGAAAGGAGGAACTCAGGAAAAAGACAGAAGGAATGATGAGAGTTAAAATCAGAATTAAACTGGTGTCTAGAAAGTTGAAGTGTAGTAGGGATGGCATCTGCTGTCATAGTCTGCAAAGGGGGTCAGGTTAAGTAGAAGACAAACGAAGTCATCGAATCTGATAGGTTGCAGAGTTGAGGGCACTGTTGTAATAAAACCTGGGATTTGTATCCTGCCTCCATCTCTTATTTACTTTGAGACTTTTGGCAAGTTCCTTAGCCTCTGAGCTTTGGTTTCTTCTTTTGAAAACTGAGGGTTGGAATTATCTCAAAGAGTTGGTCTAAATATTAGGTGGCATGAGTAAACTCACATTAAGCACCTATTATAGTTCCTGGCAGATAACAGGGATTTGATAAAGAGTAGCTGTAACAGTAATGGTGATAAGTTTGTTGGTAACCAAACCAGTGGTGCCTTCAGTGGTAAGTGATACTGTGGTATCTAAGAAGGAGGACAAAAAACACATTGTTGTTAGGTTGAGGAATGAAATGTTGGGGAAGTTTTCTCTCTCTCTCTCTTTCTTTATTTTTCTCTCTTTCATTTCCTTTGCCTCTATGGGAGGGAAGTAGTTATGGAGTCATTTTGTTATTAAAAAGTCATCCACCTATTGAAAAAACAATTTAAGTAGAGAAGTAGGGCAGAGGCTGAATTTAAAGTAGCTTATTATGAGTAGGATATGTAGAAGATGATACAGTCAACATAGACCTTAGAAAAAATTTTGAAAGCAAAAGGAAGAGATGCCAGGTGCATGGTCTTTATTATTTTGATTATTTAAAGGAATCATATAAATTTAAATAGAGACCAGAATTTTCACAAATTTTAAAATAGAAACTCTCCTGAAGCTATATCCCCACGTCTCACTTAACTACATTTAATAATCACTTACAAAGAGCCAAATTCACCCTAAATTAAAGAATCTCCACTTTTGCAAATGTGAATCATTCAAAGGCTTTTTCTTGATGCTTTTTCTTATGAGGCTTTGCACTGGACATAATGTTGAGAAAACCTTTGACCAGTGCTAGGGAAAATATGAGGATTGTCTTTGTAGTTTTGCCAATGCTCTTTAAAGAAATTTGAAACCCAGAGTGGATAGGGAACTGATGGTATTAGCTAGGATGAAAATCCAGGCCTCCTAACTATAGTGTGGTATTCTTCCTATTATAGCTTAATATCAAAACGAAGCTAAAACCCTCTACAAGTATGTAAGCAATCAGTATTTAAAAATCTGATAAATCAAGAGAATTATTTGTGTTATAGAATATTTATTTCAAGAATTATTTGAGAGCAAGCTAGAGTTAAGCTAGATTTAAGTTTTTGCATAAATTGTGAATTTATACATTTAAATACGTTCACAAATAAGTTTAGGAAAACATTTAATTTGTACATTAATGTTTACATTTTATATAAATCCTAGATTGGTTAGCTTTTGATTTATTGTGATCTCTGGAATCTTTAGATGAATACTACTTCTTATAGTTTTTGTTTATTAAGTACTTATGAAGTACCTATGCTTTGGTTAAGCCCTTCGCTTTGCTTATCTCATTTAATCTTTGTAACAACTATTAAGTGGTAAGTATTGCTGTTACAAGGAAGCTGAACTGAGTTTTGTCAGCAACTTGGAAAAGGCTGCATATATATCTAATAAACAGGGTAGAGCTGAAATTTAAATCAACACACCTTGATCCCAGAGTCTGCTTTTTTTTCTTTGTAGTTTCAAGTTTTTATTTAAATTCCAGTTAACATACAGTGTAATATTAGTTTCAGGTGTAGAATTTAGTGATTCATCACTTACAGTACAACATCCCAGGCTCATCACAAGTGCTCTCCTTAATCCCTATCACCCATTTAACCCATCTCCACCCCCTCCCACCCACCTCTCCTACAGTGACCCTTAGTTCTCTGTAGTTAAGAGTCTGTTTTATGGATTGCCTCTTTTTTCTCCCTTTATGTTCATCTGTTTTGTTTCTTAAATTCCACATGTGAGTCAAATCATATGGTATTTGTCTTTAATTTATTTCAGACAGAGTCTATGCTTTTTAACAACTATCTTGTTTTATCATTATTTTAACTGACTGAGCCACTTAGGTGCCATTTTATCATTATTTTAAATTTTGTTTTCTTTTGTTTATTGTAATATAGAAGTTTTAAATCTCATTTAGATTCTGTTTGCTTCGTTTTGAATTTAAAAATACAGACACTGATAAGGATGTTGAAACATCATCTAGTCAAGAATTGAACTTACGCAACACTCCTTATGATACTTTACCAGATTGATGTGAAATGCTTCATAAATCTTTTTTGTGGAATGGTATTTTACATTTAAATGCAGGAAATGTTAACTAAAACCAATATAATACTTTGTTGAATACCAGGAAGTTTTTAGAGTAATTATATTACAAAGCATTTGTGAATGGCAAATAACTAAAAGTAGATAAATCTTAGATGTTTTAAATTGAGACTACCAGAATATTTCATAACACCTTACCAAATATAGATTTGGTGTTGTATTGCTAGCTATTTTCTCCTATTGATATGTAACTCTTTGTTATGTGCTTTTCCTTTGAAAACAATGGAACTATGTTTTCTACCTTTCCTGACTCTCTTATATCATTTTTCTCCTTTTTCTGTCTAAATTTAGGTTTTGTTAAATTGTTAATTTTGGAAATTGTTCGGAAATTGTTTGGAAAAATTCGGAAATTGTTCGGAAATTGTTTGGAAAAATTCGGAAATTGTTAAGCCATGTCTCTTTCGCGGAATGCTAGACATAGCTTTCCTAATGTGTATCCACCTTTTAAGAGTTCCTTTGAGTAAAGATAATTAAGTAACCACTTAATTTGCAGGAGATATTAGGATACAATTAGGTAAAATCTGAAAATTTCTATATAAACTGCATGAAAAATAGCCAGATATAAAGGTAGTTCCATTTATATAATGATGATCTGCTTGTGATTTATTATTTTAGTGGCTAGGTTAGAGACTAAATTAAGAGCCAGAGGAAGATTAGTTGGTCGTGGTAATTACAGCTTACTAACTGGTCATTTGAAAATACTTTGTGTGAAAACACCATCATCTGAGATATTATGTATTTGATAAATGTGAACTATCAATACAGATATCCTTTAATCCTTGTAACAATTCTATTAGTTAATATTATTATCCTAAATTTACAGATAAAGAGATGTTAATGAAGTTAGCTCATCTGAAGTCTTGTAATGCTGTAAGCTACAGCCAGGATTCTAACCAAACTTTTCTGCCAGATTGTAGTAAACTGAAGCCTGATGCTAGAGCTGTCTTTTAGTTGCAATGAACTGTTCATGAAAATCTTTAACTGTCAAATAGAGTCCAAATTTAAAATATTTTGCTTCTGGATGTATGCAATTTTACCAGTCATGCCAATTAAAATTTAACTTGTTTAGTTTCAGCCTAATGTTTCAGGATTTGTGATAATTTAAGTTAATATGTAGAATTAAAAAGCAATAAGCACTTCTTGAGATCTTACCATCAACATTCAAGTAAGGTATTGGTGGGAAGGGGAAATGATAGAATTGAATTTTGTGTTATGGAGTAGGGGATCATGAAACTTTCTGTAAAGGGTCAGATAGTAAATACAGTAAATGACTCTGACAGCCATATGATTTCTTGTAAAGAAATCTTCTTACAGCTCTTCTACAGCAGCTATAGACAATACATAAACAAAAAAGCATTGTCGTGTTTTAATAAAACTAAAAAAAGGGGCGGGGGCCTGGATTTGGCACATTTACCAGCCCCTGTTACAGAAAATCTTGTAATTTCTACAACTAAAAGATAAGATTTATTTATGATGATACTGTTTATGCAGAGTGGAAGTTTTCCTTTACTGAATGTATTGGCAAAAAAAAAAAAAAAAAAAAAAAAATTACCAAAAAGACAGTAATAGTATAAAGGAGATTGGGAATAGTACCTAATAGTAAAGACTACTTTTTCAGCATTTCTGTGACTGTTTAGATTAACTACCTCATAAATTATTTCATAATTCTGGAATATACTTATTCACTCATTTCTTAGAGTTAACATTTTTCTTGAAGAAAGCTGCCATTTTCATCAGAGTTTTCACAAATTCTGATAAACTTACTTTCCTTTATCATAAATTATGAAGGTTTACCATAAAAAGGCATAACGCATAATTGGGTGATGATTTTATTTAATTTGAATTTATTTTGAAAAGTGATATCTGTAGATAGACTTAGATCAAGGCTTTTGATATATGTAGTTGGAAATGTAGGATCATAAACAGAGTAATCTGTTATAGTCAGTTTTCAATGTCACATCTTACAAACTTTTTATTATGAGAAGTTTTGACCCTACAGATGCTTTCTGGTGCTACAAAACTTTATTAAGCATGAGTCATTTTGTGGTATTGGCCCTTACGGATATGAAATCAAGATGCACTTTTTAATTCTTATTCTCAGAGATTCGTCAGCGAACTGCAGCTCAGAGAAACCTTTCTCCAACATCACCAAGCTCTAGCCAGGGCCCTCCTCCACAAGTTCCAGTATCTCCTGGACCACCAAAGGACAGTTCAGCCCCTGGTGGACCTCCAGAAAGAACTGTTACTCCAGCCCTATCATCAAATGTGTTACCAAGACGTCTTGGATCCCCTGCTACTTCAGTGCCTGGAATGGGTAAACAGAGCACTTAATGTTATTTACAGTTTATATTGTTTTCTCTGGTTACCAATAAAACGGGCCATTTTCAGGCAGTATGGAAATGGCATTTCATTTGAAAATAGCAGAGCAGTTATCTGATTAAGCAGGAGTTCCATATTCAATTAGCCATAACTCTTTACAGCTGGCACCTTGTGATACTGAAACCTATTTCTTGAGCTCATTTAACTGTTATGGCTTCTTTGTTTAAATGGCAATAAAACTTTGTAGTATTCTGTAGCCAACGGTATAGCATATCTTTTTATATTCTGCTTTAGAATGGCTCCAGATTTATATAAAATGGGGATAGAAGAGAACACTTCTGGAATATATTCATGCTTTTTGCTAAGCTCTTCACATATATTTTTAAGCATGACAACATATTCCAGGAAGACTATTTCTGCATTGTGATATACAGTACTATTGTTGTTAATATTGGCTGGTAGATTTTTCTTTTTCTTTTTTTTTTTTTTAAAGATTTTATTTATTTATTTGACACAGAGAGAGAGAGATTACAAGTAGGCAGACAGGCAGGCAGAGAGAGAAGGAGAAGCAGGCTCCCTGCTGAGCAGAGAGCCCAATGTGGGCTCAATCCCAGGACCCTGAGATCATGACCTGAGCTGAAGGCAGAGGCTTAACCCACTGAGCCACCCAGGCATCCCTCGATTTTTCTCTTATTAAGCTGTCGGACCTTAGTATTTTCTGACAGATACTTTAGTATAAAGTTCTATTAAATTAACAACTGCCTTTTCTATTTCATTTCTTTGGATTTTCTTTTTTCAATGTAGATCTCTTTTTTCAAGGTAGATCTCTAGGGGAAGATCGCATTTTGGGAGCATAATTGATTATATTACCCTGCAGCTTTCTTTTGGAGTGTAATGGGACATGGAAGTCTAATGCTTCAGCAGATCACGTTATTTTGTATAAATTTCCATGTCAGATTCTTGAATATGATAGTAAATTATTTATTTTAGGATATTTAATTCTAATTTAAATTACCTTGGTATTTCATGACTAATTACTAACATAATTTATAATGATTTTGAGGCTAGTCAGTAGTTGATATAGGTATTCAGGGCACTTATAATAAAAACAATCTAAATGTTACTGTAAGAGTGTTTTTTTTTCCCCTGCCTTTCCTTCAAAGAAAAGGAGCATAAGATTTTAGAAAACTAAAAAACTATTAATTTATAAACAAATTAAAGCTGGCTACAAATGAAATGTATATAAATCATAACTTTTAAAGTAGTTACTGAAAAAATGCTTGTAAACTTGACATATAATGATGTCACTTAAGGCAGCCATATATTTTGTGAAATTGAGAAAAATTAAGTTGATTGAAAATTATTTATCTTTCTCTTGTTATTGGATATACCCATAATTTGTGAAGTTCTTAGTGGTTTAATGTAAGAACTTTTTTTGTGTGAGATGCGTGAATTATGTACATTTGTGTATCTGACTTTTAAGGAAATCAAAGTTTAGCAACTTGTATAAAGTAATAAAAACTGTATTGCACATAAAGAATAGGGCTATAGAGGGAAAAATGGCCTAAATTTCATGATCATGTAAATAAAACATATTTTACTAAAGTTTTTAATTCATTTTCCATGTAAAAGACCTAAGTTGTGCATTGCCAAAAATATGAATGAGTTAAATGATTTCTTATAGAGAAGATTAATAATTCATTTTTTCATTATGCCATATTTGTGGAAGAGAATCAATTTAATGTGTATTACCACAGGGCTCCCATATGTTTGAAAATTAATAACCAGCAGGTACTTGATAATTTGCCAAGCTGTGTAAAAATGACCAGTATTCCTACAATGATTGTTCTTGATGTTTGTATTAATTCCTGTTATCTATAATAGCATAGATAGAGGATATGTTATTTTAAAAGTTATTAGTATGCACAGCATTTAAGATATTTTTATGAAATCTGTTGTTTTATGTATCCAGATTCCTTTATGGACATTTTCATTTTAAACATACAGAAGTTAAATATTCCAGCAAAAGTGAAATTGACTTAAATGCTTTCAAGATATCATTTGGCCTACTTATTCAAGTTGAAAATTTGATAATGGGGGATGACACTTAATGTCTGCATTCAAATTTACTTTTTGATTGTAAATGATTGAATGTTGTTAATACAAGTAAACTAACAACTTATCTGATGAAATCTGAAAAATGTCCTTGATTTGTTATACAAAGAACTTATTCTAGAACCTAAATTTCATTTGTTAACTGTTACAATTTTGACATCATTTGCCCGTTTTTTAGATGGCAACAACTTTTAGGTTTGTGATTATTTACAAGGCACATCTCTTTTTATTAGCGTTTAAAATATTAATACAGTATTGCTACTCTAAAACTATTCTTGAGTACTTTAAAGTTTTGTCACAGGTGTTTTGAAAACCTTCTATCCTTATACTGTAAGGCTTAATCCAACAAGGCCTCTTTTTGTTGCAAAGTCTTTCTATGAGGTCTCTGTGTAAACCTTCATTGCTGCCTGTCTTATTGTTTATCCTGCTTTGCTTTACAGAGGCAAACATCACTCATTTATTTTATTCTCTCACTTTCTTCTCAGTGCTGCCTTCTGTGTTGTCTCTTAGTTCAGAGTATCTCCTACAAACAGTTGTTTTTCAGTTTTCAAAGATTGTGGAGTTAAAATTCATAACTCTTTATTTTTGTTAATGTTTTTATATGATGTAAATCATTAATTAAAACTAGATTATTCTTCCACTCTCCATTTGTCTCTTCTGATATTGCCTAGTTTATTACATGAAGACAGTATATCTTTTTAGTTAGATCTTCAGTTTTTCTTAGCAGTGTTTTGTAGTGTGCAATATATAGATTTTACACATTTTCTTGGTTAAATGTGTATGTAATTATTTACACTTTTTGAGCCTATTGCAAATGGCTTTGTTTTACTATCTCTAGTTATTCATTGCTAATACACTTAGAAATACAATTGATTTTTGTATATTAGTCTTCTATAATCTTGCTAAACTTAATAGTTTTATTAGTTTTTTAGTAGATTTTATAGTATTTTCCATAGACTATCACATTGTGAATAAAGATAATTTTTCTTCTTTTCTAATCTGGGCTCCTTTATTTCTCATTCTTGCTTATTACACAACCTAGAACCTTTGGTAAAATGTTGAATAGAAGTGGCAAAAGTAGGGGAGCCTGGCAGGCTCAGTTGGTGGAGCTTGTCACGCTTCATCTTGGAGTTGTGAGTTCAAGCCCCACATTGGGTGTAGGGATTACTTAAAAATAAAATCTTTAAGGGGCGCCTGGGTGGCTCAGTGGGTTAAGGCCTCTGCCTTCGGCTCAGGTCATGGTCCCAGGGTTCTGGGATCGAGCCTGGCATCAGGCTCTCTGCTCAGCGGGGAGCCTGCTTCCTCCTCTCTCTGCCTGCCTCTCTGCCTACTTATGATCTCTGTCTGTCAAATAAATAAAATCTTAAAAAAAAAAATCTTTTAAAAAAAGAAGGAGAAGTGGAAAAGCAGACCTTCTTCCTTATTGCTGATCTTAGGAGGAAAGCGGTTACCTTTTCACCATTCAGCCTGGTGTTAGCTGTAGGGTTTGTTGTTTTGTTTTACATAGATAGCTTTTGTCAGGTTGAGGAAGTACCCTTCAATTTCTATTAGCTGAAAATTTTTATCAGTAATGGAGGGTGGATTTTATCAAACATTTTTAATGTATCTATTGAGATGCTCATATAGGGTTTTAGTTTATTTTTTGTTTTAACATCTGTTAATATAGTGAAATACATTGATTGATTTTTAAATGTTGGACTACCTTGCTTTCCTGGGATAAATCTGACTTAGTCATGGTGTTTTAATTTTTGTATATATTGTTGGGTTTGATTTACTAAAAGTTTGTTAAAAATATTTACATCAATGTTCCTTAAGAATATTGGTCTGTAGTTTTTTTGTTGTTGTTGTTGTTTGTTTGTTTTTTTCTCTTGCAATGTCTTTTTTCTGGTTTGGGTATCAGAGGTATAAGAAGGTAGTCTCTCATCTTCAATTTTACAGAAAGTTTTGTGTAGAATTTATATTATTTTTTCCTTAAATGTTTGGTAGAATTTGCAGGTTGAAGAAGCTGGGTCTGGTGATTTCTTTGTGGAAGGTTGTATTATTTTTTTATTTGTTTTTAACTAAAGATTCAATTGAACAAAATCTACAGAAATCTCTTAGGAGCATAGATAATAAAAAATTCTTTATAAATTTTAGCATGTTGAATAATTATTTCTTGTTGAGTAAGCTGTGGTAATTTGCTAGTCTTTCAAAGGATTTCTCTATTTCATGTAACTTTTGAGTATATTGGCATAAAATTACTTATAATATACTTGTAAACAATTTAGATTTATGCCATTTCTCTCATTCCTGATATTAGTATTTTGTATCTTCCCTTTTTTCCCCCTGATTAGTCTGGCTAGAGGTTTATCAGTTTTGATATTCTCAAAAGAACCAGATTTTCTCTATTTTTGTATTTTCTATTTTATTTTTACTCTTTATTATTCTTTAATCCTGTTTATCTTGGGTTTCATTTGCTCTTCCTTTTTCGTTTCTTAAGGTGGAAGCTGAATTCATGAATTCATTTAGATTTATCCTCTTTTATAAGACCAGTGCTCTAACCCCTGAGCTATAGGGCCTATCCTCTTTTATAGATGTTTTAGTGTTACACATTTTCCTTTACCTACTGCTTTAGCTGCGTATCATAAATTTGATATGTTGTTTTTTCATTAAATACTTTCTGACTTCCATTTTAATTTTTCTTTGCATCCTTGGTTATTTAAATGGATGTCAGTCTCCAAATATTTGGAGATTTTCTTGATGTCTTTCTGTTGCTGATTTCTAATTCAATTCTGTCATGGTCAGAAAACATAACTATGTATTGTTTAAATCTTCTGAAATGTACTGAGGCTTGTTTTATGTCTCAGAATATCATCTGTCTTGGTAAATGTTTTATATTTACTTGAATATATATATTCTGTTCCTGTTGGGATAGAGTGGCTATAAATGTCAGGATAAGTTAGTAGCACATAGTGTTGTTCAGGTCTTCTATATCATTACTGATTTCTGTGTTTATTCTTTCAGTTATTGAGAGAAAGCTGTTGAAATCTCCAACTGTACTATTGTGTGTGCATATATATAAATATGTATATAGTATTGTATATATATACACACAAGTATATATATATATATAAAACATATATACACACACACTGTAGATATGTATTTGTCTATTTTTGTAGTTTCTGTTAATTTTTTGCTTTATGTGTTTTGATGCTCTCATATGATGCACATATATATTTAGGATTATTATGCTCCCTTGATGAATTGACTCCTTTGTCATTATAAAATTACTGTTTTTATCCCTGATAGTATTGTTTGCTCTGAAGTCTGCTCTGTTTGCCATTAATACAGATACTCCAGATTTCTTTTGATTAGTGTTAGTATATTTATATATAGTTTCTATCATTTGTTTATTATTACTTTTAAAGGATTTATTTATTTTAGAGGGAGTGGGAGAACATGAGTAGAGGGAGGGACAGAGGGAGAAAGAATGCCAAGGAGACTCCACACTGAGTGTGGAGCCTACCATAGGTCTCAAGCCCACAACCCTGAGATCACAATCTGAGCTGAAACCAAGTGTTGGATGCCCAATCAGCTGAGCCACCCAGATGCCCCTCTGTCATTTACTTTTAACGTATTTGTGTCTTTGTATTTAATTTTTTTCTTGTAAGCAACATATATCAGGTCTTGCTTTTTTATTCTGACAATTTGTGGCTCAATAATGAGGATGTTCAGACTATGTACATTGAACAGGATTGGTATATTTGAGTTTGAGTTTAAATCTTCTATTTTATCTTTTTTCATTGCCTAACTAGCTATATTGCTTTTTCATATTAGTGGGTCTTTTGGGGTTTGCAGTGTATTTGTTTAACTTACGACAGTTTATCTTCAAGTAATATAACACCAGCTCACAAACAGTTTGAGAATCTGACAACAGTATACTTACATTTCTCCTCTCTTGGCCTTTGTGCTATTGTTGCCATACATTTTACTTCAATATACTTAATAAACCCTACAATGAATGATTATTTTTCCTTTAAGCTATCAATTATTTTTTAAGAGTTTTGGATATTTACCCACATGGTAACCATTTCAGTTGTTTCCTTTGTACTACCTCTTTCTGTGTGGTGTCATTTTTCTGTCTTTTAACATTTTTATAGTGCAGTTCTGCTAATGATGAATTCTTTCAGTTTTGTATGCTGAAAAGCCTTGATTTTTCTTTCATTTTTCTTCTCTTTTTTAAAAAGATTTTATTTGTTTGACCGACAGAGATCACAAGTAGGCAGAGAGTCAGGCAGAAAGAGAGGGGAAGCAGGCTCCCTGCTGAACAGAGAGCCCTGTGCAGGCCTCGATCCTGGGACCCTGAGATCATGACCTGAGCTGAAGGCAGAGGCTTTAACCCACTGAGCCACCGAGGCACCCTTGCTTTCATTTTTAAAAGTTATTTTTATTAATACAGAATTCTAAGTGATAGTTTTTCTTTGCTTTGCTCTCTTTTGGTTTGCTTATTTTCTGGTGAGAAATCTGTCATTCTTACCTCTGTTTCTCTGTATAAAATATATCTTTTTCTGACTATGCTATGATTTTCTCTTTATCACTGGTTTTAAGTAATTTGATTGTCTGTGCCTTGATGCAAAATTATGTTTCTTGTGCTTAGGGTTTGTTGATATTCTTGTATTTGTGGGTTTATAGATTTCATCAAATTTGGAAAATTTTTGTGCATAATTTCTTCAAGTATTGTTTTCTTTCCCCATCTTATAGACTCCAATTATATCTATACTAGGCTGCTTGTTTTTGTTCCACAGCTTGCTGATAATTTATTTAAAAAAATTTTAGGCTTTCCTTTGTGTTTCATTATGTATGGTTTCTATTACTGTATCTTCAAGTTTACTTCCGCACACCCTATAATGTCCAAACAGTTATTCATCCCATCTGCAGATTTTTCACTCTAGACATTGTAGTTTTCATCTGTAGAAGTTCAGTCTAGGTCTTTTGAATTTTTTTCCATGTCTTGATTACCACACTGAATCTTTCCTCTAGATTCTCAATCATATCGAATATGGTCATAATAAATGTTTTAATATATTTGTATATTAATTCTATAAACTGTCATTTCTAGGTCATTTTTGGTTGTATTTTCTCATGGGTTGTATTTTCTTGCTTATTTGCATGTCTAATAATTTTTCATCTGATATCAGGCATTATGAATTTTATCTTATTGAATGCTGGATATTTATGTCCTTATACAAAGGTCCTCTGACTACATAATCCAGTAACCTGTGAGTTATGATGTTTTCCACTTTGGCTGGTGAGAACATGCAGCACTTTGGCTCCATGTGGACACTGTTACCTTTAATATTTGGGGGCAGTTTTTTCTGTATACTCAGACGGTTTCAGTATACACATGCACCAGTCAGTAAGATGTTGAACAGTCTGGGGCTCCTCTGTAGAGCTTTGGTGTTCTTGCTCTCTGCATTCTCTTTCTATGAACCTGCCTTGGTCTCTCCAGAGTTCCAGCTTTATCTCCTCAAACTCAGGGATGCTTATACATTTCAGCTGATTTACCTTCCTAAGCTGTTGCCTGGAAATTTTCTCCAGGCAACAAGCTAGAGCAGTTGTAGGACTCCTCTTATTCTCTTTTGGTCTCTTGGGGATCTTTATCCTACATTGTTTAATACCCAGCGTCTTAAAAACTGTTTCATGATATATTTTGCACAGTATTTTAGTTAATTTAGGTGGGAAGGTAAATTTGACCCTGTGACTCTATTATTGCCCCAAATAGAAGTCCCATAATCTTCTAATTTGTTATTACATAAGATATTAAGAGTCTGGACATTTTATTTATTTATTTATCTATCTATGTTTTAAAATGTTTTATTACTTGTATAATCCTACAAAAATATATTTAGTTTTATCTATCCATACATGTATATACATGTTTTTAAATTTTAATTTATTTTTAAATTATTTTAAAGTTTTAGTTAACATGCAGTGCGATTCAGTAGAATTCAGGAATTGAATTCAGTGATTCGTCACTTATATACAACACCCGGTTCTCTTCACAACAAATGCCCTCTTAATAAGGGTGTGGGCACTTAAAAAAATTAGTTTGGGAGGCAGGTGGGTGAGCCTGGTGGTGGGTATTATGGAGGGCACATATTGCATGGAGCACTGGGTGTGGTGCATAAACAATGAATTCTGGAACACTGAAAAATAAAATAAAATGAAAAAAAATTAGTTTGTACAGAGCCCAACAGTTTCATTTCTTAATAGTTTATGTTGATGGTTTTGACCTAGAACTTAATTTAACATTTTTTTTGTAGTGTAATATTTTTAATGAAAACTCGAATGCTCTGAAGAGATGTATTTTTCTTTTGTTAAAATCTTTCAAAAGTTCTGACAAGCATGGGTAGTACTTGGTAACTGAATTAAAATTTAAATGTATTTTATACAAATACATAAATATTTCTTTATTTACTAGGTCTTCATCCTCCGGGTCCACCTTTAGCAAGGCCCATTCTCCCGCGAGAAAGAGGTGCTCTGGATAGAATTGTTGAATATTTAGTTGGTGATGGTCCACAGAACAGGTAATGCTTATTAAAGTGGTAGGTAAATAAAAATGAGGAAAAAGTTTATTGGTCAGGGCGTGTGTGTGTGTGTGTGTGTGTGTGTGTGTGTGTGTGTGTTTATGCAGTAGATGTTCTACAGTTCTGTGACTCCTATTTCCTGATTTTAGAACATAAAAGAATATTTTATAGCCAAGCAAAGACTACATATTCAGTTGTTTTTCAGTAAGAATTTAGATAAAGTATCTAGATAAAATATAGCAAAATATATAGAGAAAACAAAATAATACTGTATGACATTTTATTTTTTATTATTTATTTTTAAAATTTTATTTTATTTTTTCAGTGTGTATGACATTATTTTTAGAGAAACTGTGTCGTTTCATGAAACTTTTAAGCTTGAAGAGCAAACAAATAGTGAAAACTTGGTAGGCTGTAAGAAATGGAGTTTTATAGATGTCAGTACTGGAATTGGTGATGGTGATGATTTTAATAATGATGAAGACAATTTACATATGTTTGACACTTTTAGTTCTCAAAATGCTTTTCCACTTATTGTCTTATTTGATTTTTATAATAACCAGAGGAACATAGGGATGATGTGAGCAGAGCAACTATCATAGGGTAGACTTCTAAAAAATACTTAGGATAGTAGAGTAGATATTGACAAGGTTATGGTGAATATTATCATTTTAATAAAAGGACTGAATTTAATGTTAATATTATAAATTATATGTATATATTTTATATATATATTTAATGTTAGTATTATAAATTATATATATTATATATAATTATATATGCTATATATAATTATAAATTGTATATATATACAGTTATAAATTGTATATTATTCAAAACAGACAAGTTGTTGTTTGATAGGGCCAAGTATTTGTTAAGCATGTACACAGAGAACAGAGAGAGTATATAAATAGAAAATGAGGAAGATGTATAACTGGGATAGGTATAGAAATCATAATATATGTGAAGTTAACCTTTGGATTGGACTAAGCAAATTAAATTCATTTCTTTATACAGACTTCTCAGAGGTTTTAGTAACATTCATTGTGAATCTCTAAGGGGTTCTATCTTTTCCAGTTGTATCTGGCCACAGATTTGGAGTCTGTCATCCCCAGAAATACATGTTAGGAAGTAACTCAAATTTAAGTGTTCTGTCATCGGATATGTTTCTTTTAACTTAGTAAGGATATATTCATTTAACTTTGCTTAGTTTGTTTTTAATTTGGTGTATAATTTATATTTTAAAAGGGCTGAAATTTTGACTATTATATTTAAAGAGTATTGTTCATTGTTTACTAAGTAACATCTAAACTGTTATGACATATTCTGCTGTGCTAAAATATAAGTTAGCTGTGATGGCTAAAGTAACCTTTCCATGGGTTTTGTCTGCATTTGTAACTGACATGTTCATTTTTCCTTTTCGTATAGGTATGCCCTTATATGTCAGCAGTGTTTTTCTCATAATGGCATGGCTTTGAAAGAAGAATTTGAATACATTGGTAAGAATTATTGGGCAGTTAGATTTAAATATTTTACTCTTAAATATTTCATTCTATGCCAGTTCCTATGTAATGTCACATTGTTTTAGGTGCTATCCCTGTATGTATTTTTCAGGCATATTGTTCTTACTTTAGAACACAGAGCAAAGCAGGAAAAACAATGCAGTTGTTTTCCTTATACAGTATACAACTTCTAGGTCAGTTTTCTCAAACTTCACTGTGTATCAGAATCTCCTGAAGCACTTTTAAAGATTATCATGCCTAGGAGCGCCTGGGTGGCTCAGTGGGTTAAGCCTCTGCCTTTGGCTCAGGTCATGATCTCAGGGTCCTGGGATCGAGCCCCGCATTAGGCTCTCTGCTCAGTGGGGAGCCTGCTTCCCCCCCCCC
>NW_019154085.1:71954667-72026298 GCF_002288905.1 Enhydra lutris kenyoni | reverse complement strand
TTTTTTTTTTTTTTAAGTACCTCAGATGATTCTCATGTGCAGCTACTATTAAAAAATATTGCACTTAATTAATTATGCTACATTTTCTTGGGCAAGTGCGCAGGGTTCTGGATTTTAAAATACCTAATGATTGTAGTGACTAGAAATGGAATTTCTGTAATACATTTTAGATTAGTATAGATTGTTTTGCTATTAGATAACCTGCCGTGTAACTTAGGATCTTTTCTGTTTTAAAATTAATATTCTAATTCTAATAATAATTAGAAAAGGTGCTTGAAAATTAGCTTTTGGAGAGCACCTGCCATATTATTAAAACCAGAAGTAATTTCTCAAGGGATAAATAATTTTTGAAGGGTTCTTTGACTACTTTGCAAAAGTAATCTTGAAAATTATCTCATTAATCCTTGAATTTATTTTGGTGCGTGTGTGTGTGTTTTTTTTTTTAAATTCTCTGCAGCTTTTAGATGTGCCTACTGTTTTTTCTTGAATCCTGCAAGAAAAACTAGACCTCAGGCTCCAAGACTTCCAGAGTTTAGTTTTGAGAAGAGGCAGGCAGTGGAAAGCTCAAGTTCAGTTGGTCCTTTGCCCTCAAGAAGTGTGATTTCATCAGAGAACCAGATCAGTGAAGGTATGAATATGTTAATTAAAAAGTTTTGCCTCTTAATAATGTTTGCTATTTAACAATAAAAGCATAATGCTTTTAGGTAAGAATGGATTAATTTATGAGATTTTGCAGCATGCACGTTATCAGCTATGGCTCTGAAACTCTAGCCTCCTGTGTGATGGGTCTAATATGCTTCAGTTTTAAAATGTCGGTTATACTGTGATAAGCAGCATCTAGCAACAGCTAGGTAAACATTGTTTTTGGAGTGACATCTTCGTGTAACTGTTGGGAGATTTGACTAGTAATGTTTTCATGGAATCATTTTTTCAATTTATTTAAGTGAAGCAGATTATAAGAATTATGCAACTACTTATAAGAGTAAAATTCTGGGGGCGCCTGGGTGGCTCAGTGGGTTAAAGCCTCTGCCTTCAGCTCAGGTCATGATCCCAGGGTCCTGGGATCGAGCCCCACATCGGGCTCTCTGCGCCGCAGGGAGCCTGCCTCCACCTCTCTCTCTCTGCCTGCCTCTCTGCCTACTTGTCATCTCTGTCTGTCAAATAAATAAATAAAATCTTAAAAAAAAAAAAGAGTAAAATTCTGATAAGATTTATAATTACCATTGGTGAAATAGGTTTGTGCCTACCACTGGAATTGGTAAGGTTACTGGAAGCAGGAAACTTTGGAATTGGAAAGTCATCCTTGTATTCATTGGATAACTATGTTGATAGGACTGGTAGTCCTTTGAAACAGTTTTTTGGGGTCTGCAAGATTAATGTTGATAATGGATGCCTTTGATGTAAAACAGCCTTATTTTAGAGAAATAAAATTTATCAGAATTCATTGGTTTTTAGAACTCGTCTTGTAATTCTGTTTTATGACTTCTTGAGGAAGTGTCATGAAAAAATGGGGAAGAGATGGAAGATCTGACTATTAATTGCCAACTATTTCTGTTAATCTTAGGTGGGGAGATGTTTGTCGAGCAGCTCTGAATGATGGAGATGCTAAAATTATGGCTCAGGCCATGATATTTTGGTGCTGCGCCCGATAGAGAAAAAAATCCACATTAGAAGTTTAGTTCACATTGTTTATTTAGCAGTCAGTATTCATCCTTTTAATTTCTAGGAATTCTCATTTACATATATTTGAGTTCTTTATACAAGTGCTGAGTAGTGAAAAAATTGCTTT
Source organism: Enhydra lutris kenyoni (assembly GCF_002288905.1). NCBI lineage: Eukaryota > Metazoa > Chordata > Mammalia > Carnivora > Mustelidae > Enhydra > Enhydra lutris. Next base: position 72,024,509 of record NW_019154085.1, on the reverse strand, counting down.
AACTGAGAATGACATGAGACAGTGAATTTTCAGATATGAGAAGTTTAGTATGAAAATTTGAGAACCTTTTTTCTTTTTTTTTTTTTAACTTGAAGAGTGAACCTAAAATGTGTGTGTTGATTTGGGCTTGGTTTTTGGCTTACTAACATATATCAAAATGGATTTGAACACAGATCATCATGACAAAAAGCCCTTGTACTTTCAACATGGAATCAATACCTTTACCTTCTCCAAGTCTGCAACATCAACTCCAAACCTAATCACAAGTTTTCTTCTGCTTAAGTCATGCTCTGAGCTGCATGCTGTAACATGCAAATCACCTGCCTTGCTATTGCTGCCTCTTGGGACAGAAAACTAAAGAATTTCATAGTGAAGATTCCTAGAGGAAAAATTGAAGTCCTTTCCACGAGTAACCTTGCTTATTAAAAGCTAAAGTGAATATTTGAAAGCTAATAAGAAGGAAGGAAGAAAGGAAAGGAAAGGAAAGGGGAAAGGGAAAAGGAAAGGGGATGGAAAAAGAAAAGGGAAAAGAAAAGAGAAGAAAAGAAAACAGGGAAGGAGGGAGGGAGGGAGGAAGGAAGGAAGGAAAGAAGGAAGGAAGGAAAAAAAACAGCCAACAAAATAAAAATCTTGGTAAAGAGTCCCATGCTTTAATATCTTCTGCTAAGATTGAGATGGATAGTTAGCAAACAGCACCTAGCTATACCTTTCCTTCTCATCAAATCTAGGAGGAACAATACCCCCGATGTCTCATTTTCTATCTGAAATCTCCAGAACGAAGTCTAACTGGCTCAAACTCAGCCCTAATAAGGTAATATTAATAGGTGAAGACAAAACCAGAGGCAGGGTCTAACAACCCTGTAGGACTAGGAACTGAAGAAACAATTCCATTTGGCTAAAATAGTCTTTGGAGTAGTAACTTTTTCATAGTTCTCCTTGGATTCATCAAAAAGGCTGAGAACCTTTTACTTCTTTGGCTTCCAGAAGATTGAAACTTTTCTCCAAGACTACTGTCTCACCACTATGATATAGTTACCATTTCCAAGTAATTAGCAAGTATTCTCGTGAAAGATGAAGCTGCATTTGTTTTGAACGCTGGTGGCATAGCTTTACGATTATTATATTGAACTGTTAAGTAAGACCGTATCATCTCAGTTATCTCTCTGTACTGACAGCCAGTGTAAGCAAGGTCTTAGATTTCTGATTTCTGCGTTTGTGATGTGAAAACTTGAGGTCTAAAAAATCTTCCCGGCACTCATTTATTTATTTTATATATATATATATATATATATATATATATATATATATATATATACACACACACACACACACACACACATCATAATATATATAATAATATATAATAAATAAATTTATTTTCCATAAATAATAATAAAATATATAAATATATAAATGCCAGGAAGTTTTTATATATGTATATCAATTATATATTTTATATATAATACATTATTATATATTATATATTTAATATATAAAAATTTATATAATTTATATAATAAAATAATAAAAATAAAATAAAAATAAAATAAATTTATAAAATAAATAAATAAAATATAAATATAAATTTATATAATAAAATTAAAGATTTTATTTATTTTTGAAAGAGAGAGAGAAAGCAAACACAAGTGGGGGGGGGTGCAGAGGGAGAAGCAGATCCCTGCTGAGCAGGGAACCCGATGTGGGACTCGATCCCAGGATCCTGCGATCATGATCTGAGCCGAAGGCAGATACTTAGCTGACTGAGCCACCAAGGCACCCAATTTTTATATTTTTTAAAGTAGTGAAATAACTCCTTGATAGTGGCAGAAACTGTAGAGATTAGGTTATTGAATTCACAGAGGAAACCAAAAGATAGCTCTCTTCCATCTGAATTTTTCTTTCAACAAATACTCTGTAACTGCTTATATGAATAATCTTGGATCATTAGAAGCAACCCTTTTAAAAAAAACTATGATGCAAGACTTTGAGTTTTGTCTTGATTCTGCTAGTGGAAGATTTTGCATTTAGGATGAGACACAAGGCTTTTGGATCACTCTTTAGAACAACTTAAGAAATGTTGGAGTTTTCATCAAAGAGGGAGACCTAGAAGGAATTTCTCCCATTAATTACTCATTTGGATTCCTGTAATTTTCTTCTAGAACTGTGTATCCAGATGCTTTGGTAATACTGTATAAAAGAAACACAAGGGACACTTGGGTGGTTTAATTAGTTAAGCATCTGCCTTCGGCTCAGGTCATGATCCCAGGGTCCTGGGATTGATCCCCACATCGGGCTCCCTGCTCAGCAGAGAGCCTGCTTTTCCCTCTCCCTCTGCCTGTCACTCTGCCTACATGTGCTCTCTCTCTGTCACTCTGTCAAAAAAAAAAAAAAAGAAACAAAAGAATTAAGATTATGGATTCTCTTTTTATGTTAGAGCATACTAGATATGGTATGCCAGTGTAATGAACTACTCTTAAGTTATTTGGGTTTTTTTATGGCTGAGTAGTGAATCTCTGCTAAGCCACATTAAAGTGCTTTATCAGTTTTGCTTTCCTAAAATATGCTTTCCAAAATAATTGATATGTAGCATTCTTTTTTGTTAACTATGATAAAACTTAGAATAGGAGGTTTCTACATTGTTAGCATACCTGTAGAGTGATTTTAGGCTACCATGTTTGAAAAATGTTAGGATTGTTTTAATTATTCAGTTGTATTTGTCTAGATCTTATATAATTATTTTAATAAAAGATAGCTTTCATTCAACTGGAAATAATTTTCTAATAATAAAACCTATGGCATTTAATCAATACAATAAAAAATAAGGGGTAATTAAGTGATGGGCATTAAGGAGGGCATGTGCTGTTAGGAGCACTGGGTGTTATATGCAACTGATGAGTTATTGAACTAATGATGAAACTAATGATGTACTATATCTGAAACTCATGATGTACTATATGTTGGCTAATTAAATTTAAATAAAAAAATGAAAAAATAAAAAATACCAAAAATAGCAAAGAAAATTTATATAAGGTGGAATTTATTTTGGTAATCTGATTTCTGCTTTTTTCTTTGTTTTAAGCAATATATTGTTGCTGTTAGGTTATGTTGAACTAGAGAAAATTCTGTTTTTATTATTGTTTGTTATGATGCTCTAGGAAATTGAACTATTTGATAATGTAAATTTTGTTGAATTATGTATTTACCAGATCCAAAAAGCTTACACCTTTATTGACATTTAATTATGTATAGCTTTGTCAGGATACAAACATGCCTATAGTATCTTTTTGCTTGTTTGTTTTAGACCTAGAGATCTTTTGGTCTTTTGATTCTCTTTGCTGAAGCACCTTCACCTAATAGTTTTACATTATTGCCTGATAATGACATTTCTTTCTTATCTAATGCATTTGTTCTCCAGTGGTAAATAACAGTATCACTATTAAACAGTATTCTGTGTGCTTAGTATGAGTTATTCTCTCATAGGTGGTTTTTATTTAATTAATTTTATTCATTGAGCCATATTGGGTTAAGTTTTGAGATGAGATTCATGTCTTTGTTCCTTAATGTAAGTTGGTCATTTTCCTTAAGCCAGAAAGTCACATAAAAACTGCTTTGCTTAAGACCTGTGAATTCAAAGACAGACTGTCCATTTTAATTGAACAAATTCTCCTTTGGGTAAGTTTTATAATCTACACATATAGTGGGTACTGATGTGTTAGCAAGGCAAAAGTTTCATGCATAAGCAAGACAAATTTTTGTTGTTGTAAAAAGGAATAAAAAGTAAGAATCTAAATGAAGTCACCAAAATATTGAAGGATTTTCTTTTTTTTTTTTTTTTAAAGATTTTGTTTATTTGACAGGGATCACAAGTAGGCAGAGAGGCAGGCAGAGAGAGAGAGGAAGGGAAGCAGGCTCCCTGCTGAGCAGCGAGCCTTATATGGGGCTCGATCCCAGGACACTGAGATCATGACCTGAGCCGAAGGCAGAGGCTTAACCCACTGAGCCACCCAGGTGCCCCAGGATTTTCAAAGGCATAAACTAAATAGAATAGTTTTTTCCCCCCTTGGAAATTATGTATTTCTAAAGGAAATATATGAATTTGTTTTGCTAGACCGTTCTTGAATTTTCTTAGAAAATTATTTTTTTAAGAGAGAATAAAAACCAAAAGGTAAGGTGATGTTCATACATGTTTTTGCATGTGTGTAGTTTATAGATGAGGCAGTGGTATTCATTATACAATTAATACTCAGTTTTATGAGTTTCAGTTCCAAACAACTGTAAGCCAGGTGTTAACAATTTGGTAGAAAAAGCTCTTTCAAGAACATTGGGGAGAGGGGCAGGGGGCAGCAGTGGGTAAGGAACAAATTCCATAGGTCATTTTTGTTTTTTAACATTGTGATATATTGTTTTCTTGACATTATGGATGCCAAAGTTAAAAATTTTCTTACTGATGGAATAACGTCGGGTAACTTTGTTTTAATTTTAGTCTTAAACTGATGTTGCATGGGGGAGAAGAGGCCTCTTTAATTAGTGTGAACACAAGTGCTGGTTTCTTTCTTATGATTTTATGCCCAAATATTGACATCTTCTATTATGTTATCTTATACCATCAAGCTATTTTAAACTATAACTTCACAGAAAAAATTAACTGTTTTTATTAGAATAGGCAAATGATATTCTCCCATAGAAAACAAGTAAATACTTTTGGAATACATTTAATAATCTTATTATAAAGCTCTGTATTTTATTTTTTTTTTTTAAAGATTTTATTTATTTATTTGATAGAGATCACAAGTAGGCAGAGAGACAGGCAGAGAGAGATAGGGAAGCAGGCTCCCTGCCTTAAAGCTCTGTATTTTAGTTCTTAGACATGTAATTCTCTGTTAATCTTGCACACCTAATTCACTTAAATCTTATTTGGATGACTTGAACAAAATGGATTTGGCATCCAAAAATTGAATATCTTGTGTCATTTAGACTTATGTCTGCTTCATAGGCATCATAACACATACCAGTTTTTCTGTAGTATTACTGTTTTTAAAATAACTTTTCTGCAAATTAACCTGGGGGTAGAAAAGTAGTCATTAATAGGCTTTTTCATTATTTTCAAGCCCTGTGCATCATTTCACCAGTTTTTAGTCTTCTGTATGTTCTTTGACATAAAATAAATTATTGACAAGCAAGCTTTGTGTATGTCATTTTCTAATTATGATAGCCCATACTCTTTCTTAGAATTCATCTTTATACATTTAAAAATTTAAGTAGTATAGTACTTCTTTTTGTATTATCTGCCTCAAGACACCAGAGTGTCTTTTTAATTTTTAATTAAAAAATTTTTAATTAATTTTTTAATTTAATTGCATTTGACTAATGATGTGTCTGTTTCTGAAAATAGTTACATCACAGAGCTTTACTGTGATAATCTATGAACTTGAGTACCTCTCCTGTTCAGTACTGAGGCATTTGGTCAGACAGACTATAACTAATTATCTGAGTCTCTATTCACCTAAACACATTTATTGGTGAGTTGAGTCCCAGATTCTGAGCTTTTTGTCTTTTCATTTCATATGGCTTTATTGGTTTGTCTCAGAAGGCTTTCTAAAATATAACAAATTGTAAAGTTCTGGGCAAGTAAGTATTGCTCAATGGCCAGAGAGTTGTGGAAAACTTTGACTCTTACTATTCTACCCTGCATAAATTCTGGGAGGGTAGAATTACAAATGGTTGGCAACTCCTGAAGCTTTCCACTGAAGAATTTGCTTGCCCTTGTGGCAGAAATGATCCGTACATGTCCAGAGAATTTCATTTGTACTTTCTGCTTTTCCTTTGTGCACTGGAACATTCAAATAACAAAACTCAAATGACCTACTGCTTTTCTACCTTGATTTTTATAAGATTCCAAGTGGTACTGTGATGCCATTACTGCAATGCCATTTTCAGTTCAACTTAAAAATAGTATTTTTGTGACATTTGACACAAGTAGGATTTGTGAACATTCCTCACTACTTTTTGTGATCATATGAATTTTCATACAGTAAGACCTCACTAAATTGGATGTCCCTGACTGGAATTTTGGCTTTTCATTTTATATATGAAAGAGGGAAGGAGGTTGTAATTAATTCTGTAAACTAGAGTCTAAGATGTCTGTTTAAAGGAATAATGATTTTTTAGTATTTTAATTTTTTTAATTTTAATTTTTTTTTAAAGAGCTACTTCACTCTCCGATTGTCTTTTTTTTACACTTTTTTTTAAAGATCTTATTTATTTATTAGACAGATAGAGATCACAAATAGGCAGAGAGGCAGGCGGGGTGGGGGGGGGAAGCAGGCTCCCTACCAAGCAGAGAGCCCAATGCGGAGCTTGATCCCAGGACTCTGGGATCATGACCTGAGCCAAAGGCAGAGGCTTTAACCCACTGAGCCACCCAGGCGCCCTGATTTTTTAGTATTTTTAAAGTCTTGGCATGAGTGTGTGAGATTTAGATAATTTGTATCTATTTAAACTGATAATGGTAAAACCATGAATTTGTAAGATGTCCACTTCCATGTGTGCATATAGCACATAATTTCTTTGCAAATCTGTTTTTATTTAGCAAGACTCTGACCTGTACTGTAAATGAACTAAACTTGAACTTTTTACTAGTGTAGATTGGCTTTTTCCTTCAGATTTTTTGAAGTAATGACATTTGTAGTATATCATAAGGGATCTTCTAGGAGCGTAGTAAAATTTGCTTATTTGTTTGTTTCTCCTAGCAAGGATGTTTGTTACTATTTATTATAAAAACAAAAGCTAGATTTTTATTTTTGACTTGGAAATTGGGAGGCCCAAAGCTTTCTGCTTCTGACATTCCTTCCCTCATTTTATTCTTCAAACTTTAAAAAACTAAAGGGACTTTACTGAGTAAGGTTATTATTATTAAGGGATTTGAATTTAATGAAACTCAAAGGAGAATTTAAAGGGAGTAAATTTTTAGATAGGAACCAAGACCCTCACTTAGCTTCCACTATGGAGGCGGGCAAAAGACCCTTCCCTTTCTCTTCCTTGTATTGTAGGTATGTAGCATATTGTGACCCAGAGATTAAATCCTGAGAACTTGTGTTGTAAAGGGATGGGGGGAGACTTCTCATGCCTTTGGAAAAGGTGGATTCAGACCATCCGAGTCTTTGGATAATAGAGAGGTAAATCGGTGTGGGAGATGGCACTGCCTGCACACGCACACGCACATGCACACACATACAGGTGTATACATTTATTGTTTTTACAGAGTTGTCTGTGTGCAAGGGAGACAACTCCTTCAGGAAATGTAATCTGGAGTTAATACATTGGCTTTGTTTACTGGGCTGTTGTCTTATAAATCTGTTGGGACTTCGTTTGATATATTTGGACATTTAACTTTTAAATGCATCTTTAGGAAGGTTCCTAAATTTTGTGAAAATTCCTAAATTTTAGGGGAAATATAGGGCTTTAGATAAAAGTATGTTTATAGGTTTGTTTTCTCCAAATTGTTTTTTCCTTCATTCCACCAATTCTTGTATGTAATAGGGAGTTAAGTACGTATTTTAAAAGATTTTAAGGATAATGTTAGACCATTCTCCTGTTTCTTTGTCCATGTGTGTGTGCTTATCTTTTATCTTATTTAGCATTTTAACTTTGGAAATCCTAAAGTTTTGACTCTTTGTCTTTTCAGAATCTGTAGAAGAACAAGATGTTCTTGATAACAGTACAGAGCAGACAGATGAGAAAATATCAGATACAGAAGAGACAGACCAAGGGACTGAAAAAGTATCTGGCACAGAGGAACCAGAGGAGAAACAAGAGGCTGAAAATGAGGACACCTCAATGAATGAAGCCAAATCAGCAGTCCCTAGAGCTGATTCTACTCCTAATCCTGAACTCAGTGGAGAATCTTTGATGGCCATGTAGTAAATGCTTCCACATGCCTTCAACTGGATATTTATAGTCTTGTTGATGTCAAGTTATTGCTTTCTAGGTGGTGCTTTCTTTTTTTCCCTTGTAAGGATATATGCTTGATATCATTTGAATTTAGATTGCTTGGCTATTTCAATATGTCAGAATTGTAGCTCCTGGGTGTTAAATTAAAGGCAAGTGGTATCAGTAAAGTAAGAACCTTTGGAATGTATAAAGACCCACACTGTTTAGCCAGGTATTAGATGTTTTCTTCCATTCTAAAAGTAAACAAAATAGCATTCTTGTTTTCTCTGTGTGTGACCTATAAATAATACAATTTTGACATAGGAAGAACTTTGGTTATGAATAAGTTCTAATGGTGTTTATTTTAAGGACTGAAACTCAATTAAGATTTTTAATCATTCATCATCAAAAATGGATGGACTTTTAATTCTTGAGGTATTTGCAGGGGTGATGTCTACTTAGGCATTTACATTAAGTGGTAGGAAAGTTATAACTGTATCTCTATAGGCATTGGTACGAATTCTTGGTAAGAATGCAATTGAACAGTCAAGTGCAGTGTTTCTTCTTTGATGTTTCTTATTTTGCAGCTGGGCCAAAGGCACATGATGTATATAATTAGCTTATGTTTACATATTAACATATAGGAAATATCTCTGCACTTGACTGTACTTGAATTCTGAGCATTATTTATACTTGTAAAATAATGGTGATATATAAGTGAATTTTGTGCTCTTGTGTGTATTTTGTTAAGGAAAATAAAGATGATCTGGCAGCAGTTTCTTTTTGTTAAGTATCTAGACTTCTTCAGACAGTGTCTTGGTGGATGACTTGGCTACCTAAAAAAATCTTAGTAGGAGCAGCTCACAGTATAATTAATCTATAGACTCTCCTGAGAGTAAATTATGATGCTTCAGTTCAGACTAATTGCTTTTCAAATTCAGAGAAATAGGGGCATTTAGAGGTTCTAATCAGAGATTAGGGTTTTCTGATTCAGGGAAAACTGAAGCCATTTTTAATTTCTAATTTTGAGAAAGAAATAAGTATTGAGAATAAGCAATTAGTTACTAATAGTTCATTGGAGTTAATCTATGTATTATTAACTGGGGAAAAAAGTCACCCAGAATAGTAATTCTTGGACCTTAAATACAGGGTGGTTATCTTTTTTTATCTTTCTTTTATCTTTCTTCTCCATTATTAAGAAAATTGAAATAGAGGTAGGTAGGTGTATATATATCCATTCATATATATATATATATATATGAATGGATGAATGGTATATATGGCAAATATTTCTAAGTTTAATAAACTAAATACAGTTTATTAAACATTTAATAAAATAACATTTATTATTTAAAAGCTCATCTTTATGATTAATATCTTATATCTGATAGGTATTTTAATGAGTCCAATCTATTAATAGTCTGAGGCATTATGGTATAGGGGCCAGAGTTTTTGAATCACAGAACTGGGTTTAAATTCTAGCTCTGTTGTCTTGGGCAAGTCACCCAGCCTCTCTGAGACTGTTTTTTTCAACTGTAAAATGGGAGGTATAATATCTACTTTTTGGGGTATATGGATGATTAAAAATAATTTATATAATATGCCTAGCTCACTGTCTGACAATTAATAATTAAGTAAATGACAACATTTTATATTATTGATATCCTTGTGAAGTATGGAAGGGCTATAAATTCTTCCTCTTGTAAATAAGGAAATGAAAAAATAATATGGACATATAATTTAGCTGCTCAGAATCAAGCCAGTTTTCTGCATCAACTTTTCTCTGTCATATACATATATATAAATAAATACATAGATGACAGAAATAGGAACCTGAGACTATGGAATATAATCTCTGAATATAATCTTTTTTGGGGAAGGTAGATCTCAGGTTTTGTACATTATTGACCTATAAACGTTTTAGTGACATCATGCTGAGTCTTGTTTTTTTATTTATGTATTTATGTATTTATTTTTGGAGTGGGTAGAAGGGCAGAGGAAGAGAGAGGATCTCAAGCAGATTCCCTGATGAGCACGGAGCCTGATGTGAGGCTCAATCTCACCACCCTGAGATCATGATCTGAGTCGAAATCTGGATTCAGATGCTTAGCAGGGTGAGCCACACACATGCCCCGAGTCTTCTTGTTTTAAAACATTTAAATTCTGGTGTACATTGCTTGAAAATGAGGGGTACTTCAGAGAAATATAATTGAATGATAGAATCAAGCAAATATGAGAAAGATCTTTGAAAGGAAAATGAAAGGAAGCAGGTTAAAAGGGGATTAGTGAGATCACTGCAACAGGTAACAGGCTGTAATTGTATAGCACCCTTTAAAATAGAAAAGGTTATTGTAATAAATAGTGGTTTTGAAGAATGGTTAAATGTTCTATTTCTGATTATTAGGACTAGTGTAAGTAAGGAAAAATAAACTGCTGAGTGCTATTAGCTAGAGTGATCTTAACTTTCCTACTTAGAAATGCTCCACAGATATTTTCAAACTCTTCTCACTGTGTTCTGAGTGTGATCTATAAACATGGTCTGACTTCTTTGTCCCCATCCTTCCTCCACTGCGATGCTGTACCTTCCAGGGCTCTCCCAGTTCTGTGATCATGCTAAACCCAGTACTTCAGTAAGTCTACACTTAAAAGTTTTCTGCTCAGAGAGGGATGCTCTTGAATTCCCTATCTAAAGCTGGCCTCTGCCTAGTACTCTCTGTCATGTCACTTTATCTCTACTAATGGTCCTTGTCACAATATTAGTATTTTATTTGTTTACTAGTTTACTATCTTCACAACACACAGTGTGTGTGCAAGGCTCTTTTTACCTGTATCTGCAGGTCTAGCTTGACGCATATTTTTATGTAAATGAATAATTTAGTTGCTTAATCCAGTGAAAACTCTCAGTTCTCAGCTTATTTCACTGCTTGGAAGTATTGACACTGTTGAGCACTCCCTTTGGCTCGAAACACTTTTTTTTTCTTCTGGCTTTGGAGCTCTCACACTCTGGCACCTGCCTCTGAGTGTCCTTTGCAGGCTTCTCTTCAGGGGAAGAGAATACTAGTGTTCCATAGCTTCTTCCTAGTGCCAGCATTTCTTCATTTGTATATTCTCTTTCTGGATGATCTCATCAACCCCATGGATTTAATTAACACCCGTCTCTCTGATTCTCAAATCTCCAGTCTTGATCCGTTTGCTTTACTTCGGACAGATATAATCCCCTGCCTTCTAAATGTCTTTCACAATCAGTATATTCAAAAATGAACACTATTTTCTCCTTCAAACCTTCAAAACTTAAAAATATGATGTATTTGAACTACACTGACCCCTCATCTCCTTTCCCCTTTTTCCTACATCTTCACTGTCAATTTCTGTCTCCAAAACATCTTCCAGTTATTTTTTCATTTCTCCATCCCATTAACATTAATAATGATAATAAACATTTGCATTCTTACTCTATGCCAGGCAACATGCTAACTGTCCTATGTGCCTTATTTGCTCTTTGGTATAACCCTATGAGGATTTTTATTTCTGGATTATAGATGAGAAAACTGAGCTGTAGAGAGAATAAGCAGTTTGGTCAGTGGAAATTCCGTGATTTGAATGCAGACAAATAACTTTAGAAGTCTTGCTTTTAATTACTGACCTACTTCTTCTCATTGAGGCATCCAGTATCTCCGCACTGTCTCTTCACTGGTTTCTGTCTCCAGTCTTGCTCACTTGCGATCTATTTTGTGCACTATAGCATGAGCCTTTCCCAGTTCTAAAATTTGGGAAAGGAATCCTGCTACACCATTTCTTAAACCCTTCAGTGATTCCTCATTGTTCTTGGGATGAGGTCCAAACTGACTGGTAGGGCCTACGGAGCCTGTGTAATTCTGCTTCTAGTTACCTCTGGCATTTCTGACCACAACTATTGCCACCATTCCCGCCCCACTTTTAATGTAGCTATCTTAATGTGTTCTGTGGTTTGTATATGCAAAGTATTTTCTAATCCCCCAGCTTGCACTTCCTCTGCCTGGGATATCATCCCACTCACGAAGACACGGGGACCTGCGATAAACAGTTGCCGGATTGCATTCAAGTAAGAGTGGTTAGAAGCCAAGTTTGCAAATGTTGCTAATTGTCGTTAACCTATAGCTTTTATTCTTGAAATTTATCTTTCTTGTTTTATGCATTCGGTACGCAGTATTGTTATGGAGAACCTGACTGAGTCAGGAGAGTTACAGCTTTATGTGCGTGTGTGAGAGAGAAAAGGTGAATGGGAAAGAGACTCGAATTTTATATTGTATGCTGCATGTCGGAAAAGCTGAATGACTTACACAGGTCATAGGGGTAGGTAGCATCTGAACCAAGCCAAAACTCAGATCTCAGCTCTTCATGCAGATGCTTTATAATGAGCCACCAACTTTACACTGCCAATCGATATTGGTGTTGGAGTTTGGTTACTGGAAAAATGTGATATATTTTCTTATTTTTTTTTCATGCAAATCAGTCAAAGCCAAGAATGGGGATAATTGACGCAATTATGAATAGCTATTTTGAAACAATCATGGAGAACAGAGCTGTTTTAAAAAATCAGAAGAAAATAATGTAAGTTACTATATAGTATAACCTCAATTCATTGGAAAAAAATTGTAGAAGAGACTTAGATATAGTTTATGGACTCCCAAAGAGCTATTATAAATAATTCAAGTACTTACATAAAGATGAATCAAGATAAAGATGATTATGAATTGATGATCTGCTAAATCTTACCGTTTGTAATTTGACTTGTTTCAAAATTATTGAAGATCTAAATATATTAACTCCACCTAGCTAATAAGTAAATGTATTCAGGCTCTGAATTTAGAAAAGAAAAAGCAAAATACAGGCATTAGAATATGGACATAAGAATAAAAATTTAAAAATACAGAATAGAAGCCTCATTAAATTGTATCGGTCCATAAACTATTAATTTGCCTCAATTTTTTTCCTTCTCAGAAAGAAATGTGTATTTTCTACTTCAATACTATTTAAAAATGTCTTTTTAAAAATTGTTAAATTTATTCGATAGTAAATATCCCCCCAAGTACCCTTTGGTTTGCCTTACTCTGTTTACTTTTCCATTCTCTCGCCTCCAGAGGTCCTGTTATGTGGCTTAACTTACACTACTTGTGGACTTCAGAAGAAAACATTGTCCACTTACATAGCTCTATATTCTTTGATGTCTTTTACAACCTAGATTTTCTGCTTTATGCATTTTTCTCTAGTTTTTTTTTTTTCTTTTCTAATATTTATACCTTCCTTTTTCTTTGGCAGCAATAATGGTAGAAGTTGGAAGCAGTTGGAGGAGATTAAAAAGTGTTCTCAAAAATCTCCTTCATAAATTAGTTTTTTGAAGTTCTTATTCCAGGATTATATGAGAACAGGCCAAATTTTCAGCTGCCAAAGACTTTTACCAGATCCCTGGCATTTGACTTAGGAAACCTGGGGAAAATCATTCATTTTTGTGAAAATAAATATTTTTATCTTCGTCTGATTTTGAAAGGTGAAGAAAGTAAGGAATTAAATGAACATTGTTTGAATACCTGCTCCTGGTCAGCCACTGTGCTCTAGATACTTTCACGTATGTTCTCTTACAACCATGTAAGGAGGTGGAATCCTGTCAAGTGGGAATTAATTCCCCAAGACCACTTAGTTTATGGATGTTGTAAAATGGAATCTCAGAACCTAGGGTTGTTAAGTCCCTGTCCTATTTGCTATCTGCAAGCCCTCTCCTCTTTTGGTAGCTGGAAGAACAGACTAATCCTCTTTTGGATTTCTCATATTTTTGTGATAATGCCAAGTATTGCTTAAGGTCAGTCTTCTCAGCTGAATGCTTGTCAGACTCTCTACTCACCCTCCCCTTGAAATTCTTTCATAATTTATCTCCCACACTAGACTATGAACTCATTGAAGGCAGGGCCATATCTGTTTTTACCTATCAATGTATTCCTAGAGTCTGGCATGTAGAAGACACAATAAATTAGCTTATGAATAGTTACGTGCACACACACACACCCAGAATGGAAAACACTGCTGTAGTCTTAGTGCAGATTTTGTAGTGTGAGCAGTTTTGTAAATCTCAAATTTGAATTACTGAGTAGGGAGAGGGCCAGATAATTTGATCTTCACAATTTAGGCAAACTCCAATGCTTCCTTTGTCTTTTTTTTTAAATCCAGCATCGATTTTGCTGTAGGAGCTTTCTAAAACACAAGCTGGAGGGGAGGAGGGTGAGGGGAAGGGGTAAGTGGGTGATGGGCATTAAGAGCGCACCTGATGTAAAGGGCAATGGTTATTATATGCAACTGATGAATCACTAAATTCTACCTCTGAAACTAATAATACACCATATGTTAATTAATTGAATTTAAATAAAGAGAAAAAGAAAACATAAGTTTAAAAAAATATATATTCTAAGGTTCATTTGTATATGGCTGACTCATTAGGGGGCTTGTAAGGATCCCCTTCTGCTACTCTCCCTCACATTGTGACCAGAGGAGTATTTGATGCTTTTGAGAGATGCCCTGCACCGAGTTTACGTGGTGCTCTTCTTGTTAAAATCTCATTTCTTTAAGACCCAGCTTTATCTATCATCTTAGTGACCTCTTCCTCAGCTTTTCAAGCAGTTACTTGCTTTTTGTTCTCCTTGTCCCTTATACATCATATGTAGCTTGTCCCCTGATCTCTTGTAATTCTCTGCCTCCCTCGTTGATTGTGCTGGGTTTCTCAATTTTAATTTTCTCACTCTTGCTCTCCTCCAACAAAACACAAAACAAAACTCACATCTGGTACGGTGTCTACTACATGTATGTTTAGAGAGTGGGTTTGTAGAAATAAGTGAGAGACCGGACTTGGTCAGCCCTAGTTTCTCCGTGCTACTTCTCTCTGAAACGCCTATCAGTAAAGGAATTATGGCTAGAACGTGAGAAGGACTAGCTCAAGATTTGAGCATATGGAATTGACATTGTATCTGGTGGAGCCTGGATACACACACACATGAAATACAGTTTAGGAATATTTCCTCTTTCAGTATATAGGCCATTGGAATTCAGACCTTAAAGTTGAGTACTTGCCTCAAAAAATACCAAAAGGTATTGTATACTGCACATGGCAGGTGTAATTAAAATGTACGCTAATACATATTTTATGAATTATAGTCAGCTAAGTTATTTCTTTTTTCTAAAAATGAAATGGGCATTTTGTGCCTTGTCTACAGCAAGAATGCTAAAGGGTTTGCTTACCTGTCAAGAATTAACACATTTTATTAAATTATGGTGGTTTGCTTCTTTAAAAATATTTTTTTCCCTAGGAACCAAAAGGAATCAAATTTTGGAATGAACTTGAATTTTTGATTATGAGTGTTCACACAACCAAATAATACATGAATGTTTCAAATAGGATGCTGTGAATTTTATAAACTGAGTACAGGCTGAAATAAAATTGATATGCTTGAAACATATGTTGGGTAGATGTTGTGGATTCATTTCAGAACATTTTTTTTTCTTTTGGTTTTTGAAGACGTGGATTCTTTTTATGTGTTCGTGTGATTGTTCTTCTTTTTCAATAGGCAATCTCCTGTAGTCAGGCTTGACGAAATTAAATAGTATCTTATTTATTTAAAGACAGCCATAATCATTACTGAAGATTGGGCTTACTCTCTTTCCTGCTGTTCTCCACCTCTCCCCACCCTTCCACTCACACCCCAACCACCAAAGGAGAGAGCAGCAAGTTTTAGTAGATTCAGATACAAGCAGTTTATCCTCCCAGCAAATAACTGTCAGCAATAGTTTGAAACAACTGTGAATGTCCATCACTCCTTTCAGGATAGGACGGCGCGAAACTACTAAATTGTGTGTTGGGACAGGAGCTCTATGTATTTGGAGTTGGAAGAGGAGAAGCAGGGAGCAGATGACTTGTCTTAATGAGGAAGCTGAATTCAGGGCTGCTGTGTTCCAGATGAGTAACAAGAGGTATGGCAGTTGACACTTAACCGTTTTTAGCAGTGCTCCAGTACACATGTAAACAATTCAATTTGTGCATTATAGGTTTTATTGTCTCTAAAGAGTGATTTATGTCCTTATTTCTGCATTATCGTCCACAAGGTACTGCCCTCTGTCAGAGGGCCTGTGCTATCTAATTTTTTAGACCTTTGTCTTCATTAGTACAGCAATTTCAGCTTGTGATCATTGTACTAGACCTCATTGATAAGCTAAGACAGTATGAGATTCATAGTGCTGACATCTAACCTTGCCACTGGCTTCTTGACCCCTCTGCTTCCAAAACATGGGTTCGTTTAAAAAAAAAAAAACAACAAAAACCCAAGGTAGATCTCCATCTATTTTTCACATACATTGTGGGCAGTTTAAAGGTTGGTCAGAATCAAATACTGCACTTTCAAATTTGATAATGTATGAGTACAGAAGGATGACCTTTGATACATAGTCATACATCAACATGACATGAGCAGTAAATGCTGCAATTACCTTTACTACATTGAAATGGGGCCTTTAGTTTTCATCCTTAGAGAAATTATTGCAAAAACAAAAAAAATGCATTGGAGTTCTTATTATGAATTTTGTAAAATTAAGTATCTTTAGAAATAGTCCTAATTTATGCACTAATTTTCGGCATGAGTTTGGTTTTTATACGATGCAGTAGTTTACTACCAGAAGATGTTAATTGCTGACCTGATCATTTTAGGCAGATTGTGGTAAAGCTATTTTGTGTTTTAGAGGTAGGTTATTTTTCAAAAGGATTAAATGCTGCTCCTTTACAAAAGTTTCACCATGTGTGTTTTCAAAGCTATTAAAGTCTGCTCCCAGTGGTCATCTAGAGGAATATTTAGTGATGACAGGGACCTTCATGTTTTTGCAACACACAGCTGCATATGGCTTCTGCTGGTCTTCACAGGACTTTTGCCCCAGCATGCTAATGTATACATCCATTTCTCCTTTCATGGTGCCTTCTATGGGCCAGGCACAGGAGATGGAAAATGAATGAGATGCGGTCCCTACTCTCAGGGAGTTCCCAGTCTAGCAGATGTGATTAGGCCAATAGCTCAGTTCTCTCTTGAGAAGTCCCAAGACGGGAAAGGAGTACATTGACCCAGTAATTGCTCAGTGAAATGTATGCTGGACTTACTAAGGCAGGAGACCAGGCTAACATTTGTATTCTGCCACTTCCCAGCACTATGACCTTGGGGGAAGTTCCATAATCTCTTTGAACCTCAGTTCCTTGGCTATAGAAAAATCATATCTAGTGCATGGAGCTGCTATAAAATGTTAAGAACAGGAAGTCTAGGCCAAGTGCGGCCCAGAACAGAATCTTCCTTTTCTACTTCCCACTCTTCTTTCATCACCCCCCTACACTTTTCAGTCAGCTGGTTTACTATTTCTTTATACATTTGGTTTTTTTTTCTGTACAAAGGTGGATAACAGGGTCCATGGGCCTCCAGAAATTGCCTACACCATTTTGTATGTGTGCATGCACAGTTTTCCAGGGAGAGAATCCATAGACCTTATCTCATTTTCAAAGTTGGACCATGAGCCAACAGAGCAGGCAGGCTGCCACTCTCTTCTAGAGGAACAGCGAACTAATCAAAGAGATTACTTATCATTACTGCAATATTTGGATTAATGATGTAAAAAAGCCAATTGAATCTCAAGTACCTTTCTCTGGGCATTAAAGAATCTTTCAAATGATCCCCGTGGCCAGAAGCTACATGCCAGCTACCAAACAGCCATGCCATGTCAGTGGCAAAATGAGTGTAAAAATGGAACTCTTGCGTGCTTTTAGACTGCTGAGAGCTTTATCAGGGATCACATATAGACATGAGAACTGCTTAAAACTTGCCAGTTGGTGACATCAAATTTTGAAAAGATGGGGATATTGTAAGGGATCACAAGGTAACCTACTGGGTTTTGATATTATAAATGTTATAGTTCCACCCTCTAATTGTTCTTTAATTGTCCCTGGCCCCCGCCCCGAAACTCCTGCTCTTGCAGTGATGTCATAAAGCAAGGGTTTTCCCACCAAAACCTGATTATTTTTTTCTATCGTTTTTTTTAAATGTTCCTTTTTTTTTTTTTTTTAAGACATTTATTTTAGAGAGAGTGGGTGGGGATGGGGAGAGGCAGAGGGAGAGGGTCTTAAGCAGACTCTGTGCTAAGCTCAGAGCCCCAGGCGGACTCCATCCCCCAACCCTGAGATCACAGTTGAGCTGAAACCAAGAGCTGGCTGCTTAACCAACTGCACCCCACCAGGCACCCCCCTTGGTTTTTAATATAAGAAATCTAAAGCACAGTGGTAAATTTAAAAAGCTGTTTATTACATCGTATTGTTGTAATGCATCAACTGTTTTTCTTCCTTAGGTTTCCTTTTAGTCTTTAGTCCTTTTAGCTTATACGTTTTATAAATTGATACACGCATAGTTGTATTACACCAACTGAGTGAGGTGCTCCCTGTGGCTTCCCACTGGCCTCTTGTAACTTCCTTCCCATGGGCTGTTGTCAGACTGGAGTCAAACACCATCCATTCTGAAGCACCCAAAGGTACAGACATCTGATAACTAAGAGGCTCGAACCCTGCACTGTCTACAGACCACAGCGCAGCTCTTAAGTGGTGAGTTTTTTCCCCTGTACTCAGGCAAACACGGACTGAGGGCTCGATGTCTGGCCTTACTCCTTCCCGTATTATCTCCTCTTCCATTTCTCCTTCGGAATAGTGTTCACGTTTGTGCATTTGCTTTGTAGGACTAAACATACTGCATTGTAAAATGAGGTTCATCGCAGAATTATTTTTGATCGTGGAAAAAAAAAGGTGATCAAAACGTGCAGGATGGGGGAGTGTTTAATGCACTTAAATATTTTTGAAGTATTTTTAATGTGAGAAAATATTCATGATTTGAGAGAAAAGTAAAAAAATACAGTTTGCACAGTATTGTAGTCTGATACTGTATGCAAGGATATACCAATGCAAAGAGACTGGAAAGAAAACACATTTTCATTGAGTTATAATATATGGCTTACTTTTTCTTTTTTAATCTTCTTTTCTTATATTTTCCAAATTGAATATAAAGAATGTGTATTACTTTTAATATTTCTGGTTTTTCAAGTAAAAAAATTTTAAAAATCTGAATCATCTACAACAAAGCACTGTATTACACAAAGATGTTTAAATTTAAGTTAATAATTCAGTTATTCCCAAACTCAGAACATTTTCACATGTGAAAGTCATAGGAAAGAGTTGATTTTAGTTTAACTTGCAAAGGAAGAGAAAAAAATGAGATTTTTGAGCAGTAAAAATATAGAGACCTTGATTACCTTGGAATAAAGGAGAGAAATGAATGCTTTGTGAATGATACTTAAAAATGAGGAAAGAATCTGAGAAGCTTGAATAATTTTCTTTTTCTTCTAGCAGCTTCAATAAAACACGCTAAGCTGGTAGAGTGGCATGAAAGCCCCCCCCCACATTTATATATTTCCTCCACCTACCTTTACATGCACACATATAGACATACACAGCTCATTAATTCCTTTAATTAAGAGGAATGAATCAAAGGTTTTGTCTTCTAACAAGTAGTCACTTTGTTATATGCAACATGGAACTGTAATCTTTGATCTTCCCTTAAAATATTTCTTTGAAAATCTTACAACTATCAAGACTGCTTTATGGATATTCAAATAATTTATCATTTATTCAATATTCAAATCAAATAAGAATGAATTTCATGATTTTGAAGATTAAATAGGTAAATTTATAATATAAGTAAGATTTTGTATTTTAAATGTCTCATTATGTATAGCAGTGAACCTGGAGGACACTCTGATGTGTTGGTTTCCTACTCGGGAAATCATAATTGACTTAATGCTTGGTATATACCCAAGCTGCTATGAGATATCTTAGATACACAGTATCATTTGATCCTTAGAAGGATTCTTTAAAATAGATAATTTTGATCACCATCTTACAGATAAGCAAATGGAAATGCAAAGCAATTGAGTAATTCACCTAAGGTCACAGAGTTAGCAAGTGGCAAAGGCAGGGTTTAAAGCTAGGTTTATCCATACGTGATTCACTGTATCACATCCCCTCCCATTTTATCCATTTGTTAAAGATGTTTTTTTACCAGCCCTACTTTCTTTACCTTATATACGTTAAAGTGATTAAAAATATCCTGTAAAAATTTTCCATGGTTTTGTTTACTATTCTGAGGAAGGTCTTCAAGAATCCCTTTGAGTAAGATGACCACTCCTTAGGGTGCCCTGATTTTGCAAAAACACTACTGGAGATGTTACTCTTATTTTAGAAGCTGAAAAGGAATATTATAGTGCTTACTGGCTTCTCCTTCCCTTTATAAGACACCGTGTACATTCTTTCCTCTTTTATCATTGGCTATGTCTCTTCTGTGAGGTCATGCAGAGTTGATTTGTGACAACAGAAAAGATGATTATAAATTGCTTGGTATATACATCACAATTCTAGTCTTGGTACTAACTGAACTACTAAAACCAACATCTAAATTCTTTGATTCTGTGTTGCTTAAAAAATTGTCTTTCCAATGAGATTTTTTACTGAAAGCCCTCTAATACTTTTTGTCTATTGAAAGGTTTTTCTGAGCACACATCAAATACTGGTTTGGTTTGTACAAAGGATGCAGACTTCTTCTTGGAGTTCACAGTCACTAAGGGATTAGTTCTTCTCCTAGGTACCTTCAACCCTCTGCAGAGAACAGTTCTTGGCAAACAGTATGTTCCCCTCGCATGTGTGTTAAATAGTTTCTCAGCAGACACTGCACCCCAATACAGATGCTTATCCCTAAAATTGGGACTCTTGACTGGACTGAAGAAGACTTAATTTTGGATTTCCTTGTATCTCCGAGTATTCTACTGAAGCCGGTGGGGAAGGGTATGGACTGCTGCTGCCCACCGCTCCCATCCCCTTGGGCTTTACCTGGAGGTCCAGGCATTGATGACTGGCTGCCTTTTCCCACCTAACCTTTGGCTAGAGGTGCTGGCCCTAGAAGGGCCCCAGACTCGTCAACTGCCTTGTCTGGACCCTTTCCCCCTCCTCTCACATCCTTCCTCTGCAGTCACCCTGTGCTCACCCACCACCAGCCATTGAATTTGGGGTGGGTATCAACCTTTACCTTAGTTCTTGGGGGCTTTTCCATGTAGTTTTCATGAGTCCTGTTTGTTACATGTAACTCATGTGTTGTGCTGGTGCTATTCACAAAGAGTATGCTTTCTACAAACTTCTAACACATTTTGCTATCAAACATTATTTCCGGTTGTTTGGTAAGGCAGGGAGGGAAATCATTCAGGGCCATGAGCCTCAGGCCCTCCAAGGACAGGGAGGTGCCATGGGCTGCCTTATTGCTTCCAATCCCATCAACAGCCTCCACCTCTCCTGACACCTCCCGAGAGCAGTCTGGGGCCACCTGCTTCAGTCTTCACAGGGTGTGGCATCTTTCCCAGCAGCCCAAGGAGCTCTAGTTTTCACTCTGTGTTCCACAGAACCCTGAGATGCTATGAGGGTCCTTCTGTCATTCCTCAAACATTTGACTCCGTTTTACATATGAATGTGTAGAAACTTTAAAGGATGCATACGTCAATCTGTTTTATAACAAATTTCAACACCAGAGGCAACTAATTTGGGTTCTTTCTGATGGATTGGTTTCATAATACATAAATGCTATGAATTAGAATTTGTAAATAAATTCATCCGTAGCCTAGATACTGGCTGTCTCTGTAGGCAGCCTCTGTTCTCACTCCACACTCCATGCTGTCCAGACACAGACCCCACTCTCAGCTCCTAGCCCTCAGCTCTCCTCTGAGCTCTTGTAGCAGGCGCTGGTCTGCTTTCCTTACAACCCATTCCCAGCAGAAGCCAGAGCGAGGCTGCTCCCTGGGTGGGACCACATACAACTCTGTTTAAGTTTAGACCATACAACCTGTTGATTTGATACATTTATAAACTGCAACATGATTACGACTGTAGTATTAGCTGCCACCTCCTTCCTGTGGTGACAATGTAAAGATCTACTCTCTAAACAATGTTCAAGTATATGATATAGTATTTATTCTTATTTTTTTTTTTAAGATTTTATTTATTTATCTGTCAGAGAGAGAGGGAGAGCGAGTGAGCACAGGCAGACAGAATGGCAGGCAGAGGCAGAGGGAGAAGCAGGCTCCCTGACAAGCAAGGAGCCCGATGTGGGACTCGATCCCAGGACGCTGGGATCATGACCTGAGCCGAAGGCAGCTGCTTAACCAACTGAGCCACCCAGGCGTCCCATATTCTTATTTATTTATTTTTTTTTAAGATTTTATTATTTATTTGACAGAGAGAGAGATCACAAGTAGGCAGAGAGGCAGGCAGAGAGAGAGAGGGGGAAGCAGACTCCCCACCAAGCGGAGAGCCGGATGTGGGGCTCGATCCCAGGACCCTGGGATCATGACCTGAGCTGAAGGCAGAGGATTTAACCCACTGAGCCACCCAGGCGCCCCCCATATTCTTATTTTTTTAAAAGATTTAAAAAAGATTTTATTTGTTTATTTGAGAGAGAGAGAGAGAGAGAGAGAGACCACGAGCATGGGGTAGGTGCAAGGGAGAGGGAGAAGTAGATTCCCCGCTGAGCTGAGAGCTGGATGTGGGGCTCGATCCCAGAACCCTGAGATGATGAGTTGAAGGCAGCCGTTTGAACTGACTAAGCCACGCAGGCGCCCCTGTGATACAGTGTTATTGGCAATAATCACCATGCTGTATATTAGATCCAAACTTGTTAATCTTATAACTGCAAGTTTGTACCCTTTGACCAGTATTTCCCCTTTCCCCCTACTTCCCACCCTACTCTGTTTCCTTGAGTTTGTCTTTTTATGTAAAGACACACACTGTATGTAAATGTATGTCTTTACATAAAAATATGTCTTTTACATACATTATATGTAAATTATATCATACAGTATTTGTCTTTCTCTGAAATTTCACTTAGCATAAGGCCCTTGAGGTTCGTCCAGGTTGTTGCAAATGGCAGGATTTCCTTCTTCCTCATTGCTGAATAATATTCCACTGCATGTGCGTGTGTGTGTGCGTGTGTGTGTATGTATACACACACGTATATATGACATCTTCTTTATTCATCTGCTAACAGGCACTTAGGTTCACAGTTGAGATCCATAGTTCCCCATCTTATTTAGAGTAAAAGCCCAAGTCATTTCAATGGTCTACAAAGTTCTATAGTAGCCACCCTCACCCTTTCCTTGCTTGATGCTTCTGTTCTTATAATCCCAACTCTGTTTGGCTTCACTGGCTTCCTTTGCATTCCTCCAACATGCCAGCTATACTCCTGCTTCAGAGCCCTTTCTTTTGATGAACCAACATCTATCTAGGTAACAGAAGAATGACCTAAATACTTTTGTTTGGCTTGACCCCCCCCCAACCCCTAGGTTTTTACTGAAATATGGGCTTGTCTCCCCTGACCTAACAACACCCTCCTAAAATATCCCTCCATTTTCCTTTCTTGCTTTTTTCTTCCACTAAGATTTTCTATAAGTTCTCTATTATCACTAATGTTCAATGGCAATGTTATCACTAACACTGTATATTTTGTATCTTTGTTTATTATACTCTTAACTCCAGTAGAAAGCAACCATGTTGCCAGAAATTTCTGAATACTTTGTTCCCTGCTCTATTCTCAGTATGTAACAGCTGGTCAGTAAATATTTGATTTCTCAGTAAGATTGTCAGTAAATATTTGAATTCTCTTGAAATAATCCATGAGCCCCAGAATGTTAGTAAATAGGCTAGATTTTCCTGGGACTTTTGCAGGAGGGATGGACAAGAAGGTTTTTGTTCAAGAGGTGATTCTCCTTTCAATTACTCCTGTCCTGAGAATAGAGACCAAATTATTTTGACTTAAGAGAGCTGCTCTCCTAGTGCCTTGGATACCTCTGATAAACAGGTCCTTTTTAGGTTAGTACAACATGTAATTAAACAAACTAGGTAAAAATGTTCACGAGAACCTCAGAGATGTCTCATAATGCAAAAGAATTTTGGTTGACAAAAGATTTATGAAAATTCTTTTTAATATTACCTTTAAATGCAATGACCTGTATAAGCATAAACAAGTAACTTAAAAATTTTCCCTATTGTTCCTAACTTTCAACCACTGACCACCTCCCCCCTCCACCTCTACTACCACCCCCCCGGTAAGGTAAAGCCAAATTTATTGTCCAAATGAGATTATTCAAGCCATTTATTTGCTTTTCCCTTGTTCTTATTTTATTTCTAGACTTTTGGCCATTTCTCTGTTATTGTTTCCTACCTGGGATGACAATATAAGAAGATGCAATTAAGGACTAAAAAGTTGGGTTGGGAGAAAAGAACAATTATTGCGTATAAAGGAAACTTAAAGGGTCTATATGGATTGGACCTCCATGTATTTCATGAGGACACATAATTGATAGCAATACCAATGCATTAGAAATGATGTTCTCTACTTCCCAGTTTGCACTATTACCACACATGTATTTCGTTAACACACATAAGCAAGAGCAATACACATGTGGTAACAAATGATTTTTCTTGACTAGCCATTTTGCAAAGTTAGTGAGTGCCTTTTTTTTTAATCTGCCAGTATATGTAAATGCAAACACCCTTCTGTGCGCAATGATGACATCTTTAAGTAATTGAAAGCTCAGCATGAAAGTTGTGTCCAGCCTTAAGACCACTCTCAGTTAAAAGGTTAATCCTTCTAACAGTTGAGTAGGTTGCCCTCTCAGACAGATCTCCGAGAAGAGAATTTATTATAAAAGGTACAATCTCATTGGGTATGCGAGGTAAATAACCTCATTAAGAATGGAATATGAAGGAGATGCAGGACTATTCAAATAGGGCAAAGGGGGGCCAACAAGGTAAAACAAAAGGCAGTTATGGAAGTCAACCACTGCTTTTATTTTGTATTTCATATTTTGTGCTGTATAAAGCAGATTACAAGGGCAAGCTGCTTAGCACTGAGAAGGGTCCAAAGGAAAGAGGGCTGGGTCAATTCTTTTGGTGAAAAGCTTGTTGGTCATTGATTAACTGAAGAATCCCAAAGGGTGGAAAATGTTGACAAAATGATGGAAAATGGTGGAAAATGTGAGGGCTATAAATAAAGAGAATCTTCTGGATCTAAAAACCATGATAGACCTTGGGCACTAGTTTCCCAAAGGCATGGGTGTCTTCTGATTGATGGCTAGATTAACTCTCCTCTTGTTTGACTGAACTCTCTTGTAATGCTGGAATGTCAAAATAATTACCTGTCTCTGAAAAATTCCTCTTGTACTTGAGGTCCTGAGCTATGGTCTCCTGACATTTAGTGTCTACACTTATTGTCATCTACATCTATATCATCTACAGATATGTGGGGCTCGATCCCAGAACTCTGAACCTCTTATTGGCTCTTTATAGATAGTCCTACTCCAACCTGAGCTCAGCTTCCTAGGACAAGCCTTGAAGGTGATCAGTTACATCAGCCATATAATATGCATTAAGAAAATGCAATAGAGGGGCACCTGGGTGGCTCAGTCGTTAAGCGTCTGCCTTCAGGTCAGGTCATGATCTCAGGGTCCTGGCATTAAGCCCCACATCGGGTTCCTTGCTCAGCAGGAAGCCTGCTTCATCCTCTCCCACTCCCCCTGCTTGTGTTCCCTCTCTCACTGTGTCTCTCCATCAAATAAATAAATAAAATCTTAACAACAACAACAACAAAAAAGTAAGAAAGAAAAGAAAAGAAAATGCAATAGAGGCTCTTCTGCTCTAAGAGATACAACTATTTCAAAAAATACTTGCATTCTGCAAAATCACAGGATTTAAAGGAAAAATAGAGTTAGAAGAAGACCACTCAGAACGTAAGCAACTTTGTAACAAAAACACCAACAAAAGAATCACAAATCTAATAAGAATATTCTCACAGGTAAAAAAAAAAAAGTCAAATTAACTTCCTCACTGGAAAGAACTACTATTAACACAGGAATTTTTACCTTTAAAAAATGTACATTTTACCACAATTAAAAAAAAAAAAAGGAGATCTGGAGACTTGTTGAAATTTTTTAGGCTCATTAGTGTCAAAGTTCAGAAATCTGACAATCTATCAGTCATACCGCAATGTTCTTTTTCCTTAAGCTTCTTCAACTTTCAGTGAGTGCAAACGTATAAAACGCCGCCTATCTTGGTGACGTCTCTGAACTTTCTGGTAACCACTAGAAACAATTCTTGGGGTCAAGAATATAGTTTGCTCAGCACACAATGAAGTCCCTTTCTAAACCTTTTTTAGTTACATCAGAGTTCCGAATTTTCAGATGGAGTATTTATTTTCTGCTCTCCCCCCTGCCCCTCACCCAGCACTCAGAACTCTTGTTCTCTCCTCAGATGCTTCTGCTTATTCTAACTGGACAAATCACATGATCTTACGGGTGCTATTTCAATTCAGTAAGTATGTATGGAATGCCTACTCTATGTGCGGAACTGCTAATGAGTTTCTGTTAACTCTCCAGATCAGAAATCGGTGTCTTACCAGAGAACTTCTAGGGACACTGTCTTCACCCAAGACAGCAGCCAGAACGGAATAAGGACTCAAGTATTCTTTAAGTGTCTCTTAAATCTCTTAAGGGACTAATACCGATAATTTGCTGGATGACTTATTGGCTCCAGTGTCCGCAGGCGAGCTGGGTGCCAAGAGAAGGAAATTATGAGGCTGTGGGCATTTATGCCTCAGAAACTACCTTTTTTTTTTTTTTTTTAAAGATTTTATTTATTTATTTGACAGATGGAGATCACAGAGAAGCAGGCAGAGAGAGAGGAGGAAGCAGAACAGAGAGCCCGGTGCGGGGCTCGATCCCAGGACCGATCCCAGGACTCTGGGATCATGACCTGAGCCGAAGGCAGAGGCTTTAACCCACTAAGCCACCCAGGCGCCCCAGAAGGTACCTTATTTTGTAACAGGTTTCATCTGTGGCATTCGTTTAATGACGTGTGTATGGGTGTGTACATGTGTGTGTTCAAATTACTCCACAAAAGATCTTGAAACCTTAAGTGTCTCCACAATTCAGTTTCTCTGTCACAAGGCCATGAAGCTTGCCTGGAATAGTGAAATTCCCATGAAATTGAATTGATCCTCAAATTATTGCTTAAATGATAGAACAGTAGAAACTTAAGAGCATATTAATGCTAATGGGAATTGCCCTGCTAATGTTGTGCAAGGCCAGCTGAGAAGTGCACTAGACACGCTGCAAAAAAAGCCATTATGCTCATCTTTTCATAGATGCATGATTTGTTTTATTCTTAAAACATTTGAGGTTTAAAGTTTTTATAACATGCTTTATGAATAGAAGTGTAATGAGGTTGAAAACCAAAATAGTGCTCACCACTGTGCCTGGAAATGGAAAAAAGAGAAGCGTTAGCTGAATGCTGCCCATTTGAATCCCTATTTCTAAAAATCCAATTTAATTTTTTTATTACTTGTCTCATTAACCCTCAGATTTAGCTATCTGAGTCAAATAAGAGTGACAATGCAAAATACTTGGAAAAGACTTGTTTTTTCTATTGATCTTCTCGTGCCCATCTTAAAATTAAAGTGTTCTTATGTTATAAAACTATTGTACAATATGCCCGTGATTTATCCCTGACTTGGAATCTACCTGTCTTAAATGTATACTGAGACTTTATTTATGCTTTGAAAATATAGTAGATAAAAAGCATAAGTGTTTCTGATATTATGTTTTGTCATCTCCAGCTAAGAAGATTGAAATCCTGAGAAACAATTTTCTGAAGAAATGAAATCGTGTGCCCTCCTGAACCCTTGGGGGAAAATAGCCTCTCTGTTTGCTCAGAATATGAAACAGTAAAACAGTACAAGTAAAGCAGACAGCCATGCCAGGCATGTCACTTTTCTCTTTGTATTGTTTGAAATGATGTTTGAGGATTTTCCTGGGGTTTTATTTATTTATTTAGAACACAACTGGAACAAATAATATTTGCACAATCTCACTGATGTAAGAGTTTCCAAAGCAGATGTATTTATTTTCTGAGAAATGTGAAAGGCTGCTTGATAACTCTTGTGTTCTATAACTTTACAGAACATATGTAAAATGGAGAAGATTTGGGAAGTTCTCTATAATGATGACATTTCTGAAAATGGGAAGGGAATCTTTGACGTCTTTGTCTCCTGAGTCCTCAGTAGTCTCATTGGCTTCATAGGGTAAGTAGAAGAATACCTTACAGAGGAAGAAAAATTTCTAAAAGGAAATAAATGCAAAACACTGTTTATGTTTGAACGGCTGTATTTTTCAAAGGAAGATGATCACATTTAAAGTAAGTGTTTCTGGATATTGTCACTTCTCATCCCTCAGGGTAATAAATATCCCTCCTGTGTTAGACGATAGTCCAGATAATTCAGTCTTGTTGAAGTTGGAATGTAAGATTCTGTAAAATCCAAAGTAACCTTTTGTTTTTACAAGTTGACATAACACAGTGAAGCACGTTTGGTGGCACATCTCTTGCTCTTTTTGTAAGACTGTGGACTCCAGGAGAAGAGATTTTCCTTCTCCTCATTCATGAAGCTGATTAAGTAAATCATATAAACAAGATTTTAAAATTTTCCTTTGCAGGTAAGCTATGTTATAAAATTGTAACAGTACATAACTGCGCAAAAATCACCTGTCAGAGGCAGTTTGTAAATAATGAAATGTTCATGTAAATAATGTAAATAATGAAATATTCAAATGTTATTTCTGATGCCAAGTGATTTTCTAAGTTTGATTACTCACTTAATCAACAACTTTGGCTGCAAACAGTTTGGCTCACTCCAAAAGTCTAGACTTGTCTCCAATGATAAAGATAGGTATCACTAAGAATATTCGGAGGCTGTGAAGGCACCCCCGAAATGGAGTTCCAATGCTACCTGACACATTGGCAGTCCTGGGCTAATGACTTTTAAGGAAAAGCACCTATCTGACATATTTATTTAAAAATCAGTTACTTTACTGTGGAGTCCTATCTTGTTTACCATTCGGCTCAAGTACATCTCTTCCAGATTCCTTAAGAATGCAGGACACCGTTGGGAGCTGCTGTGTTTGAAAGCACGCAGGATCACTTAGCCCTCAAAGTTTGGGGATCAGAGAAGAGGGATGGTCTCAAGAACTGTGGGTGAAGTTGAGTCACTTGGCGATGTTAACTCAGCTGTTGGTTACTGATCATTCCTTCTAGGAAGGGGTTCCCTGACCTCTATGTATATGTATGTGCTATTTAAAAAATATATGTATTTGTTTATTTAGAAAACACAGCAAAGTATAAAATAATTAGAATATGTATTTTAAAATATTTATTTGAGTAGAGTTGACACCCAAGTTGCATTAGTTTCAGATATAGAACAATAGTGACTCACCATCTTTATATGCTATATTATATTTTCCACAGGTGTAGCTATCATCTGTCACCATACTACATGATTACGATATCATTGACTATATTCCCTATGCTGTGCCTTCTATCCCCATGACTTACACATTCCAGAACTGCAAGCCTGTATCTCCTACTCCCCTTCACCCATTTGCCTACCCCTTCACTGCCCTCCTTCCCTCTGGAAACCACCAATGTATTCTCTGTATTTATAGGTCTGAATTTTTTTTTTTTTTTTTTTTAGGAATCATATGGTATTTGTCTCTCTCATTCTGACTTATTTCATTCAGCATTATTCCCACTAGGTCTGTCTATGTTGCCACAAATAGCAAGATCTCACCCTTTCGGATGGCTGTGCAATTATTTATGTGCTCATATAGGGATACAGCAGCCCTTATTCTCAAGTTGTTCTCTGAGAGTTTTGGTGGGGGGGTATTTTTAGTGCATTCATTCTTTATGCTCATGTTAGTGAGATCCTTTTTGACTGCAAGTGGCAGAACTCCAACTAGTTTAAGCAAGAGGGGAGTATTTTAGAAGTTTACAGGTTTATCTTATACAACCTAAATGCAGGCAAAGGAGGCATGTGCCTGGACCTTAGGGGCAACAGGCTCTAGACATTCAAATGCCCTGGGAACTTCTGCTCTATCTCATCCTCAAATGTATTTCACTCAGCTCTTTTTTTTCACCCTCAACCATTGTACAACAATGTTCTCTATGGGGCAGAAGACGCACAGCCAATGATGGCCACTAGGTTTGCCAGCTGTCATTTTCCAGATCTAGCTCAATCAAGCCCAGATAGGCATACCTCTAGGGCCAACAACCATGGCGAAGGAGTTCATGCAGTCCCCACTGGGATCCCGTGGTTGAAGAGAAGGGGGCTGGGGCGAGAAGTTCTCAAGAGAAGGGAGGATTGGAGCAGAAAACATGACAGCGACAGTCCACCACAACTTCCAACTAGAAAGGTAAGTATGCCAGGAACAGAGGGGTAGCATGTCAAGTAGAAAGGCTTGAATACTCAATACTTACGTAAGATGGACTGCCTTCCAGATAAGTTGTAGGGCCTGAGTAATAGAACTCTTCTCCAACTCTAGAACTGGTGAGATGAAATGTCATATTTCCTTGACCTCACCATGTAGGTTACCTGGGGTAAAACGGCCTTGAAGGAGGGGGGCTCTGGAGCCAGACTCCCTGAGCTCAAATCCACCCAGCTGGCTGCGTGACTTTCGGCAAGTCCCTTAGCCCCCTAGGTCTCAACTTGCTCATCTGTGAAATGGAGATAGTACCTATTTCAGAGGGATATCTGAGGATTTGGTGAGGTTTCAGTACCTGTGCCTGACAAATACCTAAGAATTTAATAAATGTTAGCCACGTGACTATTATTCTTTTTCTCATAGTTACATAATAAGAAAAAGAAACTCTACAGGAAAAATATCTCGGTGACTTTGCACATGCCGCTGCTTCTGCTGGGACGGCCTGCTTCCTGTCCTTTCAACATGCGAAACTCCACCAGTGCCACAGACCCAGCTTTTCTCCTCTGGCTGCTCAGAGCATCCTACAGGCAGAAAATGCAGACACACTCTGGCTGGGTTGTCCTGTGGGAACTTTGAGAGTATGGGCCGTGTTGGGTTCATTTCTCTGTTTCCAGAATTTGGCAGAGGAGAGGAGACCAGTTTTTGGTGGTCTGACTAAAAGCTTGCACTTTTTAATTTTCTCTTGTTATCCTTGTCTCTGCCATTTTGCCCGGCATTTCTTCCTTCAGTCCTTGCCTCACTGAAATCCTACCAGCCCTTCAAAGCCCAGTTCAGACGCTGTCTTTTTTGGCCAGGCATTCCCTGACCAACCAGCCAAGTTTCTGCAATCTCTCAGCACGCTTTCCTTCCTAGGCACATGGCCCTGCCAGGGAAGTACATACTGGCTTACCTAAAAATAGATAGGTGATAGAGGTCTTGTTTTCATAGCTGCATAAAGAAACTATGTAGTCAAATAAATGTACTTCTTTGTTTAGAGGTAGAGCATATGTAACTAACCCTGGCTTTAAAAATATTAGCTTAATGTTTTTGTAAACATGGTTCTGTTTGTTCTACAGCCAGCAAAAGGCCCATTCATTTCCTGAATTCTTCTACTTAATTTTAAAACTTGTTATCATATTCTTGGTAAAAAAGATTGCACCTATTAAAAGAGTCTGTTATAAGATAAATTGGGAATTCTGCTTCCTGACTCTATTAGATTTTAATTTAATTCAAATTGTTAAGCACAGAGAAGCCAAATAATCTTAAGAAGCCAAAAGAAAATTTGCAGAAAAGGAAGAAGAAACAGGTAGGATTTATGCTATTTCCTAGTAGGTTTTCAGGGATTAGATTAAAAACTAGTGAGAGGTCTCTGGAGAAAGACCAGCTGCCAATTTAAAAAATGTGAATTTCAACCGAGGATAACTAATGTCTTAGGCACCCTAAATCGTGAAAGATTGTGATATTCCCAACCTCAAGTTATATAAAAGTGCTTGTTTCCCTGCGCTTTTTGTGGTCCTTTTTTTGGTTCCCCAACAGGAAGTGCCATAGTAGATGGAGATGGGAACAACTTGGGTTTGGTTCTAGCTTTGGTTTGAAACTTTTACCTATCTAGACAGAGGACATGATACCTGTGTTGGTGATCCAAAGGCATGACATCTGGAAGCATGTGTCCATGAGCCACAATGTCCTTCCTGTTTCACCCTTTGCAAGCCTTTATTTTCTCATTTCCACAAATAGGAAGCATCCATTCATGAGATATTTTATCTAAGTATTCATCATTATTAAAAAATATGATTTTAATACTTCAATGGCTACAGAAAAATTGTTAATTTTTTTAAAAAAGGCAGTGATAGTGGGGGGACGGGAGAGCTTTCCTAAGCATGGCCAAAATTTTCTGGGTGCTTTATTTACAAAAAAAAAAAATATTTTAAATTGTGATTTCTGTGACCAGTTTCTACATAGGTCACCATGGCTCTGTCCTCAGAAGCCCAACAGAAGAGGCAGAAATATTTTAAGAATGTAGGCATGCTATGTCAAGTTATTTGCTTTGACTGATCTTTTTCTCCAGTAACTTGATGGATTTCCAGAGCTGATCCTTTCTTCTGATGAGGTCTCACTCCCAGCTTCCATCTCAAGACCTTGTATCATCTGCTTTTCTCTTCCCAATTCCCTCCCCAGTCTTGCCTCCCCTCTACCATCTCCTATTCATTGGCACTTCCCTATCAGCCCAGGCACTCAAGCTTTTGACATCTCTGAGGAATCTTCCCTGTATCCCACCTCTCTGACACTTAACCTGTTCCCTCCTCTTTCCAACCAAGTATCTGAAAGAGAAGTTGATTCCTGCTGCCTCCACTTCAACTCCAGAATCTAGCTTCTGCTTTCAGTGTTGACTGCAGCTATTTTGCAAACATCACCAATGTCCAGCTAATGACTCACTCAGTGGATTTTCTTGGTAGGCATTGCTGACAACTCCATCTGATCCACCTGCAACTTCACTTTCCTTATTCAAGATCATGGCTAGTTCTGGTCTCCTTTCTTGGTCTCCTTCAGTGTCTTCTTGCCTTCCTCTGCCTACCCTGCCATTAGTGGTCGACATTTTTTTGAGGTCTCTTCTCACCACTTTGTACTTTTTTACTGGTGAAGCCATTCATTCCCATGGTTCTAACTATAGCACGGGTGCCCACATGCTGATAATTCCAAATTTGATATTTTCAGAGCTGAGATGGTCATAAATGTCATCTGAACCCATAACCCATAACTGTATCACCATCAGTTATCTTTTAAAAAAATACAATTCTGATTATGTCACTTCTCTGCTTAATTCCACACTGGCTCCTTGCTAAGTGTAGCATCAAGGCCAAAGCCCTAAATTTGACATGGGCATGGAAAGAGCTTCCCAAGCTGTACCTAAGCTTCAGTCCAGGTTGTATACTTGTTTCATACTGTGAGAGATGTAATATTAGAATTATTAGTGTGTCTGTATCCTGCTAAAATGTGGGGGTCCTGAGAATCGGGATCACATCTCGTTTATCTGTCCACCTCATATCCTTGGTTCTAACACACCTGGCATGTGTAAATGCTCAAGGAATTGGGTTTGTTGATGGGTGACTAAATTGATTAAATCAATTGATGGTTTGGGGGAAGTGTAGTCCCCACCCATAATTATATCATATATCAAGGAACCCAAATAAGAAGATAACTTCCAAAAAATTATAATCACCCTGGTATTTTCACAGTATATAATCTCAGTGTTCTTGGGATTGTTATCAGCAATGATGCATCTATAAATATTGTTCATTTTGATGATGATGTGTCTTTTTCTTTTTTTTAATCTTAAGAGTGTTCATTTTGTTCTAGAATTCCTGGTACCACTCCCTATCTTTTTCTCCACCAAGGTTAGTTTTTGTTACTTCTGGCCACGTGGCTTTGTTTGTATCAGCTGACAGTGTTGCCTATGAGAACAGGTCCCACAATTAATACCATCATCTAGGAAATCAATAACCAAACTGCTGAGCTGCCGGTAACAGAACAGGGGGGCTGGCACTTGACCTGAAGAGCACTGGGCTGTCAGTCTGGCTCTAGTTTTTCTCACAAAAATCCATTGCAGTCGTGAAGATTGTCTTGTTTCTAGAACCTTCCAGGAAGGAAATGTCATTTCCTCTACCCATACTGTTCACTTCTTTATTTTCCCACTCCCTTCTTTCTCTTTCTTCTGCCACCTTGTTCCATAAAGGATTCAAGATACCTTATTTGGTCCATAAATACATCATACATTAGAAGCAACTTTTTAAATGTCAGAGAAATGATAGAAAAGTAAAATGGAGCCAGCCAGGGATGAAGCTAATTCCAAAATGCTTATTACAAATGTCTCAGTGTTTGCTAGAGGAAGAATTGAGTATTTCCAATTTGACTCTGAGCTTTTCTGCAGCTGGTAAGAAGAGGAAAAATCTGATAAGTGATGTAATTCATGATATCTGTAAGTAAAAGCAAAATCAATTTCCCCACACAGCTATTCCTTCTGCTAAGACCTGAAAGACATCTCATAAAGAGAATCTTGCATAACATGCTGATTGATATTCTCAACTACATTTTTATTTTTTAAAGATTTTTACTTATTTATTTGACAGAGAGAGAGATCACAAGTAGGCAGAGAGAGAGAGAGAGAGAGAGAGAGAGAGAGAAGCAGGCTCCCTTTTGAGGAGAGAGCCTGATATGGGACTTGATCCCAGGACCCTGAGATCACAACCTGAGGCGAAGGCAGCGGCTTAACCCACTGAGCCACCCAGGTGCCCTCTCAACTACATTTAAAAAAAAAAAAGATTTTATTTATTTATTAGAGAGAGAGAGAGATCACAAGTAGGCAGAGAGGCAGGCAGAGAGAGAGGGGGAAGCAGGCTCCCTGCTGAGCAGAGCCTGATGCGGGGCTCAATCCCAGGACTGTGAGATCATCACTTGAGCGGAAGGCAGAGGCTTAACCCACTGAGCCACGAAGGCGCCCCTCAACTACATCTTTATCGTGGTGAATATTTGACTTTTTTTTTTTTAAATGGCATTTGCAGGATGGAGGATGATAGGATCATTCAGCTAGCATCATTTCAGGCCATGCTACTGAAGTGAATTAGTCAGATTTTTATTTGGAGTCACTGTAATTTGGACCTTTCTTCCTCAACCTCTAGTGAGTTTTCCTGAAGTAGGCTCTATTTGAGGCAGTTTCAGGAAACTATATGAAGAGGTACAGGGCAGAGTTTGCTAACTTCAGAATTTGTTCACAATGGGTAGGATAACTTGGTACAACAAATACTGCACACACTCAGTGAGGTTGGTTGCCTACTTTAGATGAAATGGCTTATGCTTCTGCCCTAGGAAACGTGGATGGCAAAGCCGGGGAGTGATAGAGGGCAGGGAATGTGTGAGGGAGGTATCGCACGCTCTCATTGTCCTTACAGAATGGGATTATACGTTCCTGCTGTACCTGTCCTCAGCTCAGGGCACCATACCTTCCTGTTGGCGGATACTGGAAGAACTCTTCTGAGCCTCGTTCCACAGCTTCCTCTGCCTTCTGTCATTCATAAGTGAGATGACAACAAGCAGCTCTGGGTTGTTGTTGGGTCCCTCAACATACTGAGTCCCTCCTGTGTTTCTTGCCCTCACTTCCCTCACCCAGTGCCTGGTCTTGTCCCAAAAGCAGTCTCTGGTTTTCTCCAGCAGCGACTGGGGGCATTGTCTGGCATGGACCTCTAGCTGTCCAATCTCCCTCATCTGTGCGTGTTCGGGCCCACCTGGCTGGCTGATCTGGCTTGGCCCAGTTTTTATTCTGTGACCTCTCCTGGCCTGGTTCATGGATGTCAGGAGCTGAACCAAGTGTTCCCATATTAAGCAAATGACATGTTTGATGGAAAAATAATTATGCAATGAGAAATATATAGATTTAAAACCACAGGTCAAATACATTGATATGTATTTACCAGAGAGGAGGGATTGAGGATCTAAGCAGCCCAATATTATCTCCCACAAAACAGAGATTCCAAATTTTGACTGGTTCTGATTTCATCCTTGGCATATAAACTGCGTGTCGTCTTTCAGATTCCCATAGTGCATCTAACTGGCAGACTCTTCGGGCAAAAGACCACGAGGTTTCCAAAGCACCTATGCTAAGATCCAGGCCCTGCTTCATATAGTTGAAACGTTTCTCTCTGTACAGTGCCACGATTGCCAACAGTCATCTAGAAATGACCTTTCTCAGCAACTGTGGTTTCGAGCTTCCTCATGTTTATGGTTTTCTCAGGAGCCCTTCACTTCCGCCTCCTTGGGGAACTTACTGTCTTATG
The DNA here is from genome assembly GCF_002288905.1 of Enhydra lutris kenyoni. Classification (NCBI taxonomy): domain Eukaryota; kingdom Metazoa; phylum Chordata; class Mammalia; order Carnivora; family Mustelidae; genus Enhydra; species Enhydra lutris. Next base: position 71,988,282 of record NW_019154085.1, on the reverse strand, counting down.
CACAGGCAACACATTTTTCTCTTGAACGTTATTATCGCTTACTACTCATTAGAGCCATGGTAGATATTTCTAATCCCGATGCTCTCTGCCTGGGACCTGCCAGTTTGCTGACTGGATTCCAACATGTAACTGAATCTCTTCCACCAGTTGTGGAAAATTAATCAGAAGACAGGGGATCTTTGCGGGGCTGGGCCTCACTCTTTCAGAATAGAATTTCTTGGTCATGCCAAATGTCCTGTGAGGCTTTGATGAAATGAAAAACAAAAAAGCATCCACAATGAGAAGCCCTTGATTCACCATGGCTGGAGCCTCACCGTGGCTTTGACAAAGCTCCCGAAACAACAATTGTCCTTGAGTTCATTTCCCCGTAATGTTGTTTATAGCCTCTTCGGATAACTGCCACCAGTGACCCCAGCCCCAAGGTCAGCCAGCCTTTTCCGCCTAAAAGGACTCCAACCTTCCCGACCTTTATGGCACAGAGACGGTCTGCTTCGGGCTTTTGGGGGAGATGATCCTGGGGTGCTTACCTCGACTGGGTTTGGGGACCATGCGTTGGTGCCATTTCCCCAAACTGGGTACTGACCTCCTGCTCCCATTTTCTTCGGCTCCTAAGGCCGAGGTAGTTTACATCCTCACCTCTCCTCTGGGTATTGGCCAGAAATGTGATCACCGTCAAGCCTTCTCATTTGCTCCTGAAGCAAATAATCCTTGTGGTTTTGATAAGTAAACAACAAATAAGCCACCGTGGAACTCCTTTGACTTTCAGGAAAGGTGAGATGTTATGGGTTCATTAATATGTAAACTGTAGTATGTAGATCTCAATGAAAATGACAAACAAGTGCCACACTGGGTATTGCTGAACACAGGAAATGGTTGGTTTGAGCTAATATATACTTTTGGCACCACTTCATCTTAAAATCATACATAGCATCCAACACCAGCAGGCCGGCTTTATAGCTTCATCTATTACTACCCTGTCACTGTTAATTGTCTTCTTTTACCTCTGCAGTATTCTACAAATTGGGCCTATCCAAAGTGACAGGAGGAAGAACATTAAGCATCTGACAAGATGATATCTAAGTTCAATTTCCTACTCTTTACCTGATTTATACCTGCAGAAGATAATTTTCCTTTCTGTCATAAACAGCCCTATAAATCAGCAGTGCTTACGGCGCGGCCGTATCCACAGCCCCCAGCTTTGCAGCCTCTGGGTTTCCTATTAGGAAGCCATTACTGCAGAATTTTCCTCCTTCAAACAAAAATGATGAAATTTAATACCACTGAGATTACAAAGATTAAGAGCTGAAGCCCTGCTGGGGCTTTTCAATTGAAGCCGCTATCTGAGCAATCTTTGCAAAACTCAATAAAAACAGGGGTTCTGCCTTTGACATCATTATCCATCTGTTTGGATGAAATTGCTGTATCATGGTATAAATCTGTGATACAAGTGACATAACCTCGGAAATAAAAGGGAACATTAACTGCTCTATCTTCTGGAGGCCCTGGGACTGGCTGGCTATAAGCTCACTCAAGTGTGATGGCAGTTATTCTGTGTTTTACTAGACTGGAGACAATTATCCTTTGCTCTCCTCCCCTCTTATGACAAACTGCCAGAGCTTCTGCTGAAATGATCTCAAATAGATTTTCTAAAATGCTTAGTACTAGATTGCCTCCATACATTATTTCTTTTCAATGGGCTGAAAATAAAAACCTAATCCACAAATCAATTGCTACATCTATCAGATGCACATTGGTGCACATTTTATTTTGTTCTATCAAGATTTTATACTGCTTATATCCTCTTTGCAGCGTTTACATAGATGGGCGTGCTGCAGGAAGGCGGCTTACCCGGGGTTCAATGGGAGTCAAGAGACATTTAGCCTTATGAGAGGGGAATCTTGTGAGTGGAGCGCTGATGATAATGGCAAGTGTGAAGAGGGCTCTTCCAGATCTTGCTGCTCTGGCTGTGGCACCTTGCCAAGCCCCCTGAATTGTCGGCCAAACCAAAAGGGGGAGATGCAGTCCGGGAAGAAGAGGAGGAAAGTGACCATTAGGACGCTGTCCTGGATGAACTCCCTTCCCACCTGATTCTTTTTCCTCTGGAGCTGTTCCATACAATTGAGACTTTCTCTACCCAAGGAAAGTGGTGCCATCTTGTCTGCCAGCCTCGTTCCCTTGAGTAAAGACTTGAGGTTGACGTAGCCAAGACATCAACTCATTCAGAGAGATGGTTGTGGCGCCTTTGTGGGTACAAAACGTTCATGGACGGAGATTCGTTGTTTCATTTAATTGTGCTTCATGGGTCTTTGTGTGGTGCTAACCCCTCTGAGGAGCTGGTTACTTATTTATTTACTTAGCTTGGGAGACAAGTCAACAACAGTCATGAGTTCCTAAATCTGCAGTATGAGGTACAAATGTTCTGTGTGCTCTCATCTCCTAGACTAAATCTTCAGTGTCTGGTAGCATTTACTTCTCTCGTGTTTACAGGTTCGAGCTGAAGCTCGAATTAATGGTACAATTCCATTTTCCCAATATGAGAGCTGGTACAATCTCAGCACTGCTGGCTCCCTTTCCAGAGGGCGATGGAATCCCCCGTGCCTCTCCCCCCACTCTCCTCCTGTGCTGGTGTGTGTATGCATGTTCTCCTGGGACTTCATTTTGTTTGTTTGCAAATGAGAGAAAGAAATGGAAAGAACGAAAAATGTCTTCATAGACTCTTCTGTTTTGGTCAGACAGCCAGAAAAACAAGTCAATTAATAAGCAATCGAAGTTCCTTAATATTATAGATTGCTCAGGGAATCCTTATAATCACTGATATTAGTTGCTTTAAAAGTTGAACCAGGAAAGGGTGAAACAGCAGTGTTTTCCCGGAACGATGCTGACACGGGATCTAGGACACCCTCATCAAAACCCATGTTTTGTAGAAAAAGTTTGAAGCAGCTGAGACATCTGGGCAATTATACCTATATGAGTTTTATAAAATATCAGAGGCAAAATCTCTCATACATTTTCTCATTCATTGAAAGCACTATGAGCTGGAAAATCATAATTTGGAGAAAACCAATCTTTATGAAATTAAAAAGAAAAAAAAAAAGGAGCTGAGTAGGCACAGACTAGCTGATGATCCTTTCCATACATCTCCTGCCACAGAGTTTTAAGGGAGGGGGACATGGATGGAGCTGGAGAAGCTGTACTTTCAGAAGTTCCCCCAGGTGGTTCGGATGGGCAGCCATGGTTAGCTGGGAACCAGGGATCCACAGCCTACCAGCTGCTCTTCATCTCCATGGCAACAGAGGCAGAAGAAACGAGCATTAACTGTGGCATAAAGTATTTAAGCTAATGTAAGTTTGCTTTTAATTACTGGATTTGCATTTGTCATTATAACCCTTCAGTGGATATCTTTTCCTTGGCCCCATGCCCAAGATTTGGGTCTCTGCCACCAGGTGAACACTCATACTTTTGGCTATAGATTTTTTTTTCTTTAACCAAGGCTTTTACCAATTACGTCTAAAAGACAAACATATTAGAACCCAAGTCAATTAAACTTTGTCTCTAGAGACGCATGCCATCAAAAATAATGGTATACAAAAACAATGCATCTAATTTTAAGTCTAAACAATGGAATAAGATATAGAACCAGATATAAAGAAATAGAAAGGCCCAGGTACACATTTAAGAACTTTATTTACTAAGCCTCAACTGTTACATTCAGTTTTTAATTTAATTCTGGTTTTCCTTTCTGAGACTAAATAGGAAAACTAGTATATCTGATTTTACTTCTAGAGCCAGAACTTTTTATGGCTATACTGGTTCCCAAAGTCCTCCTTTCTTTGAAGCTTTGGAAAGAAGTATATTTTTCCTGCAACCTAAGGCATCAAAAGCTATTTTGCAATATTGTAGCCTTTTATGGAGAAATAGTAGTAATAATAATATATGCAGTTTCTTCTACCTATTTCCTATTCTAATTGCCTTCTCTCCTGCTCTTTTTTTTTTTTTTTAAATAGAAACATCTATTTCTTCATAGAATTTTTTCAGTGTCTTCTAGTTTTCTTTTTTCCTGCCAGGAAAAGCCTCTTGCCTGAATCGACCTTTGTTTCCAAACTTTCCGTGTTTGAGGCTTTGTAAAATTCTGTGATGCTCTCTTATGTTATTTATTATCATTAATGATGACGATGACAATAATAAATACCTCAATACATTCTTCAGATATTGTTTAATTTTATTTGTTCAAATCAGGAAGGGTTCCTATGACAACCTAGCTATGTCCTTCTCCTTGGGTGGCATGATTCCGGTGTGAAAGTTATATGACACAAACTAGCCACAGATTATTTTTAATTTAAAGTATCATTTCCAAGTAATTTACAACCTACTCCAGGGCTCTATATTTCTGTAAGAAAGAAGCCAAGCATTTTTGCTACTTAAGCATTTAGTAACCAAAATGAAAACAAAATGAAAAATTGTAGTTGTGATGGGAAGAAAGTAGTTGTGAACACATGGTCCTCACTTTGGAGGGGGGATGAGGAACTGCCCATTTATCTGACTTACAATCTTGTCATTGTTTCTCTGAGAGTTCACTTTCTCATTTCAGGGGAGGGGGAGTCAAATACACTGAGTGTTAAATGAGTGTGTGTGTGTGTGTGTGTGTGTGTGTATACCCAGTGTATCTCGCAGAAAGAGAGCTTTGGTGTTTGGTAGCTGTAAGGGATTGAATGCTTGTGTCCTCTACCAATTTCCCACGTTGAAACCCTGCCTCCCAAGGTGATGGTATTAGGAGGGGGACTTTGGGAGATCATTAAGATTAGATAAAATCATGCGGGTGGAGCCCTTATGAATGGGATTAGTGCCCTTATAAATGTCAGGAGAGAGCTTGCTTCCTCTCTCTGCTCCCCACTATGTGATAACATGGTGAGAAGTCAGCATTCTACCTCCAGAAAGAGGGCTCTCGCCAGAACCTGACCATATTGGCGCCCTGACCTGGGACTTCCAGTTTCCCAGACTGTCAGAAACACGTGTCTGTTAAAAAAAAAAAAAAAAAAAAAGGAAAAAAAAAAAAAAAAAAAAAAAAGGAAAAAAAAAAAGAAAGAAAGAAAGAGGAAAAGAAATACATGCCTGTTGTTTAAAAGCCTCCCAAATAATGGCATTCTATTAGAGAAGCCTGAACTGACTAAGATACTAGCCTTAAATTCTCTCAAATCATACAGGTGGTACTAAAGATGTCATTCCCTATTTTTATAAATAACTTCAAGTTTCCTTTGCTTGAATCCAATTACACTATTCACAAAGAATTTTCTGGAAAAAAAATGTAAGTCTAGAATTCAACCTTTCTCAACTGCAGGGTCGAATAAAGCATGAGGATGAATTAAAAAAATGCTCACAGTCTACAGTAGCTTGTTCTAGAAATGTAAAAGAGAAGAGCAGACATTCTTTAAAAAAACTTTTATGCTGTTTTATGAAACATTATAAAAGCAATATTACACATATTAAAGAAAATTTGGCAAACTGCGATAAAATGAAAAGTCAGAAAAAAATTTCAAGTTCCATTTCCTAAAGACAAGCACAGTTAACATTTCGAAATATTTCCTTTTTCTTTTTCTAGGAACAGGATTCTTTTAAAAAATCAATTTTATAACCCAAAAAGGCCTTATAAGAATTAAAAGCTATAAAAAAGTCCTTGCTAATATATTAATATTTAGTAATGTATATGTAAAGGTAAAACATAACAAAGGATTGCTGTTATGCTGTCCTTTGATTAACTGGACACAGAATTTACTCCTCGCCAGTGATACCAGGGCTAACCAAGCTGTCTTCAAGGGGAGATCTGAAATACACAAAGTGACTCAAAGATGTTTATCACAGAATCTTATTAGGAAATTGTTAGCTAATGATGTCATATCCATATGATTGAATACTACACAGACACTAAAATTATATTTACAAGGATTTTTAAAAATAATGCAAAACCTTTATGAACTGAGGTTAAGCCCCCAAAAAGGGCAGTATTCCAAGTTTTATGTAAAATATGATCTCAGGTATGTTTTTATAAAGTAGAAAGTTACCAAAATAAGTCATAAAACACCAAAAGAGTTGTTATCCCTGAGTGCTGGGATTATGAGTGAGTTTGATTTTTTTTTCTCTATAATTTTCTGCATATTCGAACATTTTCTATAACGTATATGATTTCTTTTGTAAATGTCTAATAGCAAAAATAAAACCAAGAACACAAACTATTGCTCCATATTCTGGGAGCCATGCTTGGAACACAAAGGAAGAAATTAATAGCACCAAGCATCCCTTCCTCAAAACATTTCCTGTGTTTCTAATCACATGGTAGTTGTTTGCTCTCTAATAGTCTGCTCTGAGTTTTATAGAAGCCACATTTTTTAATTGAGTTCTTTGAAGAGACTTAAGAACAGCATAGAAAGCAAAGTAGGGGCCCTCTCTCTGGCGGGGCTAGCTTGTAACACAGTTTGAAATGTTTTTCAGGGATGGTTACAGCACTCCCTGTTAGTACCCACCTTTCTCAGGAACCAGTGGCCCAGACACAGGGCTCCTGCGAGCCTGTGCATAAAATCTCGCTTACAGGGTGGAAGCCTCATGGGACCAGCGCACGGCTCTTCATCACAGCTGGGGCTCTTCCTAAGCTTCCAGCAGCAGAAGGACTCCAGAAAAGTGGTTCTTGGCTTTCCTCCAAGGGAGGTGGAGCTTGAAAACAGCATCCATTTTTGATTGTGCCAACGATACGATTTGGTAAAGCCTCATCTCTGGGCTAGGTCTGCCTACTCTTTTACTGCTCACCTCAATGGCTCCCAAAGGCCTTTCCTTACATTACCAAACCCATAAGGAGGAACCTTGGGTCTTCCCCTGCTTTGGTGGGAACAGGAGGTCAAACAGAAGGAGGGACTTACATCACAAAGCAGGAGTGGGATTAGTGTAATGACAAAGCAAATTCTTGCTTTATCTCCCTGTGCGGGTGGAGAAGGAGGAGATGAGTGGAATTAGGCAAGAAAGGAGCATGAGGCTTTTTAAGAAGCCATTCAAGGACCTTGGCGGGCAAGACAGGTAGGTTTTGTGACACCTTCCATCAGGTGGAAGTCGTGATCAATTTGGCAAAGTTTCTCCAAATTAGGGAAAATCCCATAGATTAGAAGAGATGCTGGGTGCTCTCTGAGTTGGCTGCGGTAGAGATTTGGAAGGCAGAGTTCAAGGGCTGGTTGTCACGGATGAACCCTTCCCGGTTACAATAGGAAACAAACAAATCATAAACCAACCTGCAAATGAACAAGGTGCTTCTATGTGTACATGAGGAAGCTTCTCTGTGTTTCTGTGGTCAAGCTGTGGGGCAGATGCATTGCTCTGGCCATGCTCCAGCAGCGTTGCTGTTGAAGAATCAGATTCCTCATGGGTTGGGTCATGTGGTGAGTGGAGCTAGAGGCTGGATCCCTGCCCTCCCCATTTCCCTCTCCCGCTTGCCCAGCCCTGCCCTTCTGGAATCTACTTTCTTCCCACACTCCCCACTGCACCTTCCATGTCCAGCAAGTCTTCCAGCCCCAGGAACTTACTTTTTTGTCTTCTGGGACAGACTTGTGTGATACCAAGTGCCTGATCTCCATCTTAACCCAGTCCCTGCCTCTTTGCTCTTCCGGTCTGTCCTCAAGACTGGCGCCAGCTCAGTCCCTGCTCTACCACCAGAAAAGACTTTCTAGATGAATCAGCATCCCCCATGCACTTCCTTTCTCCTCATTAAAGCACAGATGTTCTTTAATGCCTGCTTTCTTTTCAACGTGTCTTTGCTTTCTGTTTGTGTTGGTAAATACAGAACCACTTCATTATTTTTGTGTGTAGTGTTTACATAGTACGTTACGCTATAACTTCCTCAAAAAACACTCTTGACAGATTTCATTTGCTTTCAATTTATTTTATTAGTAATACTCTATTTTTTATTAGTAGTAGCCATAGAATAAAATATGAGGAAGAAACTTGTAGACTTTTAAAAATAGCTCTTTTACATACATTTTTAGAAATAGAATCCCCGGGTCCAAAAGACACACATTTAATATTTCAATTGTATAGTTTAACTGCCTTCCATCAAATTACTTTTTTTAAAAAAAACTCCAAAAATGAGAAAAGTTTTTGGTGCCACCACAGCTATCCTCTTGTGATATGTTTCAGAGTGTACGAGGTTTGTTTGTTATTTTCCTCCGAAAGACAAAGGTAGACAGCCGCTTTGCACGTAGTATTTGTAAGGAAATTTGGTGCAAGCTCACGAATGCGTTGATTCACCTTTTTGGAGCTCTGTTTCTCATCTGTGTAACTCAGTCTTGAGTTCCCTTATATATAGAGTTAAGATCACTTACAAATCTAAGATTTTAAGGCTTTCTGAACCAGGGGCTAAAAGCAGAGAGCAAAAAGCAGCAGCCAAATACCTTACTATATCCTGTCTTACTTTAAAAAAAATCCTATTTTCTGAGTTTTGCAATTTTTTTTTACTATGGAGATATGATTGACATATAACATTATACTAGTTTCATTGCTTTACTTTTTATATTTTATTTGTATTCTACTTTTCTCAGGGTTGTATATTAATTTGTGAAAGGTTAACAGCTACACAGTGTTAAGCTTTCTCATCCTATCATGACATTGTATTAGGATGTTATTTCTTCTGGAAAAAGGTGCATCTGAAGTGGATTTTATCCTTCCCTTTCGCCTACTATCTATACTACTCCCTCAGCCCCTAATCCAGGGCTCTTTGCCCCCAAAGTGCCTGCTAACTTCTAATAGTATACATATACTTTGATATATGTGACTATAAGGAAAAATGAGTGTGTGTCTATATAATATATACGTATATATGTTTGTGTACGTGCGTGTGTGTGCATGCAGTCTGCCCGTTGTATCTCACTGGCAGCCACGCACCATGAGAATGCTGGGTCATTTTGTTAGACCTTGGTGCAATGGCTCGGTTCAAAGGAATTCCACTGGTTATTCCCGTTTCACTCAAGCAGCCTCTCCCCTCCTCTCATCCTCCATCTTGCTCAGTTTCTCAGTTTCCCTATCTTGAGGCCATCTCAAATTTGGCTTGTCTAAAACAGAGCTACTTATGTCTCCCACACCTTGCCCTTCCAACGGTATCCCCCATTTTTATAAATGGCAACTCTGTTCTCCCAGTTAACACCTTCTGTCTGTCCTGACTGCAGACACGTCTGGTGTCTGATCACATCCCACCACCTTCACTGCTACCATCATGGCCCCCATTCCCATTGACTCTCACCCGTGTCATTATGTGAAACTTTCAAGCGGTTGCCCTCGTTTCACCTCTGATCCCCTCTAATTTATTTTCCATAAAACAGCCAGAATAATCCCTCTAAAAAATGGCTTTATTGAGGTATAATTCACATACCATGAAATCTACTTGTTTTCAGTATATAATGTAATGTTTTGAGTGCATTTACTAAGACCACTAAACCATCACCAATATCCAGTTCTAGAACATCTCCATCGCTCCCCAGAGATCCCTCATGTGTATTTGCAGTCAATCCCCATTCTTAACCAAGCCCCAGGCAAACCGCTAATCTGCTTTCTGTCTCTGTATATTCGCATATGGAACTCAGAAGGGCAGGGTCCCATGTAGGTAACCAGCAATATCATTTGGGAGGGGGACACAAAGCTTGGACCTTTGTCTTGGCAAGTCTTATTCTGCTCAGGCTAATGTGGCAATGCTGCGAGGAGACTTAGCCACAGGGAGGCAAGAGAGACCAGATCAGGGTTTTAGAAAGATACACAGCACACGTACATCCACAGGTAAACTGTTCATAACTTCCTTTTCTCCCTAGTCAGTGAACGTAAGCATTCGACAGGTTGAATCAAGGATCCGCAGGACCCAGGGAGGTAGGTAGGTGAGCTAAGCCGGCTGGTGTATGAGACACCAGGGAGGGAATCAGAGAGCCTAGCCCCTCTTCCACCGGAGCTCTGGGTGGATGTGGGCTCAGACTTTTGCCAGATCTTCTGACTTCAAAACAAGTCTGAAATGTGAATATGATGCAAAATCTTGCTTACAAAATATTGACAGCAAATTAAAGCATTTCTTAAAGACACTGAACCAGACACAACAATGCAGATGAACAGAATAGACCTGAGGCTGAGTAAGGGTCCTACAGCAGGGTGGGAATCTCTCAGAATCAAGCTGCTCAGCTGTCATGTATCCGAATGCGGCCCCCACACCAGGCTACACATCTTCCTGTGGCTTTTCCCTCCAACACTTTGCTCTGCATCCATTTTCCTTTGTTGCTGGGTTCCTAGACATGCTAGTTTGAGTTGGCATGTAGCAACTTAGAATTTCTACTCAACTGCTCCTTTGAAACAACTTTTGAATTAAAAAGTTAGATCCCGGGCACCTGGGTGGCTCAGTGGGTTAAGCTTCTGCCTTCGGCTCGGGTCATGATCTCGGGGTCCTGGGATTGAGTCCCACATCAGGCTCTCTGCTCTGCAGGGAGCCTGCTTCCTCCTCTCTCTCTCTCTCTCTGCTTGCCTCTTTGCCCACTTGTGATCTCTCTCTGTCAAATAAATAAAATCTTCAAAAAAAAAAAGATCCCCCCAAGATGCACTGAATACACAGTTAGCCTGCAGTTCCATTACAAGCCCAGAGAAAAATGCCCACACTGCTTGGTTTGCTTTCTTACTTAGGTGTAAGGCCAGACGAACACAAGTAATCAACACTGGCTGAAATGAACAGTGATGGGCGGAGGTGTTTCAGGTGAAATATGTCTGAGCCTGAAGACTGCAGGGGCCTCAGGCTGCAAATGGGCCCGAGGCCCAGCTGGTCAAATGTGGACCAAGGAGGGACAGGTCGTCCCAACAGTCATTGGAGCCATGGGATGGGGAGGGTATCTGAAGGGAAGACTCATGTTGTCCTTCGTGTGGTAAACGAGGTGACTGGATGGACACAAAACCAGAACCAAAGTTCTTCATTTCTCAGAAGAGATGGAAAATAATGATTTAATTTTGTTTCTGGTAGGCACTTTATCCCTTTTAGGACTCTTTTCTGGGGTGGAGGGGTGCATTATTAACCTCTTAAAGAGAAGGTTAAAGAAGATATCTGCTTTGTCTCCATGTTTCATTTCCTTTAACCACCATAATAGACATATTTTAAGGGGACAGTTATTGGCAGAGTGGTTAAGGGTGTGGATTCAGGACTTGGTCAGTCTTTCCCCCAGATCACAACTCTACCACTTACGAGCTCTGCAGTCTGGGGCAAGTTGCTTCATCTCTTCTCAGTTTATGCATCTGCAAAATGGGTATGATAATACTTTCCTTACAGGGTTGATGTGAACCATTAAATGCAATAATCCCAGCTCTGTGCCCTGCATGTAACAAATGTTCCTCCAGTGTTAGCTGCTATGATTGATGCTGTTATTATTATCACCATTACTGGAGTTGAAAATGGCCTAGAGGTCATTAGGTCTAACTTCATTTTGTCAGAGATGAAGAAACTCAGTCCCAGAGCCCATGTGCTCATCACCACGGTCCCACAGTGAGTTCCTACAGAACCAACCCGTGCAGCTTCTGGAGCTCTTCCCTCAAACGTATCCCCTCCTGGTGCGCTGACATTTGCAATCATTCTTGTCTCTCTGCCAGGTGGAATGCTGGTATGGAGTTCCCTGCAGAGTTTAAAGGGAAAGAAAGAAGAGTTTACAAGCCCCTCGGAGCCAGGGGCTATGTCTGTCTTGGTCTCCTCAGTAGAGTGCTTGCTACCATGTCTAGCATTTAGTGATACAATATTTAATAAACCTACGTGCATTACTCAGCAAGGAGATGACTACAAACACATCGCAGGGGTAAACTTGGCACCAGTGAGTACTGGCTTCTCCCTTGGGAGTTGTTTCTGGGCACATTTTCTCATGTCTGTCCTGTGTTCCTTGTTGAACAAGGATTAAGACAATTTACATGAAGGGCCATGGCGGTCCACCCTCACATTCCCTCTTTCCTTCTTTTCCCACTCCCTCTCTCCTTTTCTTCCCTTCTTTCTCTTTCTCTCCCCCTTCTTCTCTGCTCCCTACTCTTTATCTCTCTCCTATTGAGCCAAGATGGGGAGGTTGTGCTGTGGTGATAAACAACCTCTAAACGTCAGTGGCCTAACGTAGCAAAGTTGATTTCTCACTTAAGCAGAATTGTCTGGAACTCTGGGTGCCACTGGAGGACAAATGTCTTCTTTTCATGTGCTGGTTCAGCATTCCAGGCTTCTCCAGGCTATGGCATGCCCCACAGTGACAAGAGCTGCCACTCTCCCAGTGGGGCTGAGCACTGAATCCCCAAGGGACTCAAGATGGTATTGAACGCTCCACCAGTGTCACTTCCACCTGCTCTGGTGTGGACTAGTCACAGGGATGAGACCTGGGAAAGGTCATCCCTCCATGGGTCTGGAAGGTCCCAGAAGGCAAGGAGGACAGGATCTGGGTGTGCATGAGAAGTTTCTACCACAATTCTTTCACAGAATTCAGCCCTGTCCTCATCTGCTCTCCTGTTTCACTTCTGTTCTCTTCTTTCCTCTTCTCTCACCACCCCCCCTTCATGCCCCTCCGTGCCTCCCATGTCCTTCCCTTCTGCCTCCCTCCAGCTGCTGTGCGGTATCCTCCTACTCCACACAGAGCAGCTGCTGTTCAAGGATGGTGCTGTGACTGTCTGGTCTGCTTGACCTTGAACTTCTTGCCTGGATGGAGACAAAGGCAACAGTTTCCCCTCTTCTTCTGGGCTCACTAGGGATTTAGAACAAAATCTTCCTGTTGTCCTGGACACTTTTTCCAGAGGCTGAAAGGACTGGTGAAAGGTCAAGCCAGTAGCCCTGCCCTTGGGAGACACCAGGCAGCCCCAGAAACATCCCCTTTTCCTTTCAGAAGTCAGTGCTTTCCAAGACCCTGACACCCCAACTCCCCGTCCCAGCTCAAAGCTCAGAGGAGCTGGGCTGCATTTGGAAGGATGTGTTTTCAACTCTCTTCATGGGATCTAGGCACTGAACACTGGCCTTAATTGTAAGGAGTGATCAGTTTAACTTCTTGACAGTATCAAAAAGGGCCCCCACTGAGTGTTCCAGATGACCATTAAAAACCTCAAAGTGTTGTGAGCTAGAAAGGAGCCTGATTTTTCACATTTGCCTCAGATGGAGAGAGCATATGTGGCAGACAGGTGGGAAGAACATGGCACTTGGAGCCTGACTCGGCCATCAATTCGTGGTGTCTGTCCATCAGGTCTCTCTCCCTCCGGATCTCGGGTCCTTCCCCTGCAAAGAGAGTGGTTGGACAAGGCGAACTTTGAAGCATTTAGGGACTATGATTCTCTGAGTCTGGCCTATCTTGCCTGCCATGGAGGATAATGCCCATGGCCAACAGTAGGATGCGTCGTCTGAGGACTTAAAAGGGTCTCAGTATCTCATGGCTCATGGAAAAAAAGGACCAGAAAGATGGTGAAGAGTGGATGAGGGTGTGTGGAAAAACGAAGTGTGAACAGGCAGCATCAAGGGGGCAGGGTTTGAAGACTTTATACATATTAATTGCTTATTTTCCTCAAAAAGCATCTCAGATTATACAGTCAATTGTATTCTTTGTAGTCTCTCCTCTTATTTTTTCCCCTTATAAAAATTTGAGTGTCAGAAAATGCTGAGGATGAAAATATTAGGAGACTTAGAATCAGCTTGTTGAGATATTCGGTATAGACACATCAGCTTTTGGTGATTTCCCCCAAAGTTGAAGGTTATAATTTTTCTACTCTTCCTCAGAAATAATGGTCTCTTGGAATGTGCAAGTAAATTAGTCATACTGTGTCCTCAGAATTGGTCTCTGTAATACGTCCTCGTCTCTGGAAAAGAGCTGCAGTTGTATAATGGATTTTAGAAGTCTCCAAAGCTGGTTCAACTAACATATTTGTTAGTCTAATAAATGATATTGCTTTTGTCAAGATTTTTCCATATAGCACAATTTAATAGAGGAATCAATAGTTTCTCAGACATGACAAAAGGACCTGGGTGTGCTTTGATGGGAGTCACAAAGTCTCTTGTTGTTCTAATAAAGCCAAAATGGGAAAAAAAAAGTTTTTTTTTCCTCTTTCAAGTGTATTTTTATGAAGCTAAAATATACATACTGCTTTCTCTAGGAAAATATTTGTTTATCAACATTTTTTCCTACAGCATAGTCTTATTCTGTTATCACACATGAATATGCATTTTGCTTTCATCTTACTCCTTCCCCTTGTTTGAAGAGCTGTCACTAGTACACACTTCTTCAGGGAAAAACTCAAGTCTGAAGATACTTTGATCCATTGGGTCCATGGGATATTTCTTTAGACAGCATTTTCAAACTGTTTTGGGCAAATCTTGGCATCTACCCATGTTTCTTCTCATCATAACTTTTTAAAAGTCCACAAAGTAGTCTCGTACAGCGAGAGGCCATCTCCCTAACAGCTCCTACCTTAACTGGCATAATAAAGTTTTAAGGTTGTGTGCACCATCCTCTGACCCCTGCCGCCATATTGACACTTTTGCTGACTTTAGTTAATGGGTTAAACAAATCTCTTTTGGAGTTGTTGAAGCTGCTTGGAAGGAAATTGCTTTGGTGTTGAGAATATTAGAACATCTGTGTGTCTCTCCCTCAGCCAAAACATTCAGTTTTTGCCATGGAATGTGTTATTTGGAGGATGTCTGACTTTGCCGGCTGTGGGTTCTACCTACTGGCAGAAACAATTTGCTGACATTGTCCCTTAGCAGTTATCCCCAAATAACACCATCTTCAAATATGAACCCAAGCATGGGTCAGAAAATGACTTTTGGGGACAATTTCTACCAAACTGATGACAGGCTGCTTTTTGAAAAGCTGAGATTATTGGCCATGGCTGTCTTTCGAGACAGAAATAGTCTCAGAACATTTCCAGAGTGAAGATAAATGAGTACATCAATGTGATGGGGAGCTAAAATTGACCGTAGAGACTAGCTGTGTTGAGAGAAGTGCTTTTCAACTTGACTATATTTTAGAATTATCTGGTGGTCTTTTAAAAAATACCAGCATCTTGGTCTTTCTTCTAGAGATGTCTGGTTCAGCTGGTCTGGGTTAAGGCAATAGCCTTCTTTCTCGTTTTTTTCTCCTTTTCAGGTGATTGTAATGGGGAGTCAGGGTTGAGAACCATGAGTCTAGAGCAGTATTACTCAAAGTGTGGGTCCTTAGCCAGCAGCAACAGAATCACAATGGAATTTGTCAGAAATGCATTTGGGAGTGGAGCCCAACTGTTTTCAGCTCTCCAGAAGGTTCTTACTCATGATGCTCAAATGCTAGCCCACATCAGAATCACCTGGAGGGCTTGTTAAAATACAGACTGCTAGACGCCACCCCCCAAGTTTCTGATTGAGTAGGCCTGGAATGGGACCTGAGAACTTGCATCTTGAAACAGCTTTCAGGTGAGGCTGATGTTGCTACTCTGTGGTCCATACTTAGAAGAGCACTAGCCCAGAGGAGTCCTGGGGACTTGAATTGTTTCTGAGTTGGTTGCAAAGGTGGCTATTTAAGACATTAGGGTCTCAGAGCTCATATAGAAGGACTCATAGAACCCATTGCTCTGTCTAGAAAGCTCCCTCCTAAAAAGATTTTTCTGGCAAGGCTGCAGAGCATGGGATCAAACCACAATGTCAAGCTTTATCACAGATGATGGCTATTGCTTTGACTATTTTGACTAAGACATTTTGCTAGTTTTATCATGGTGAAAGGAATTAACCTGAAAGATTTTTCTTTTCCTTTTCTGTATTGATTGGTGGTCTGAATGTATTAGGCAAATTGATGGAAGGCTTGATTGTCAGACACACTTTATGGTAGAATCTGTTTTTGCCTGAATGATAGAAGTAGAACATAAATGAGTATCTTTAGGTAAAGAGAGGTAACATGTTTTTTCAATCTCACTGAGGGGCTGGATGATATTTAAGGCAATGGTTCTCCACATGTGTTTGGGATGTAGTCAGGGGAGAATGAAGAGTCTTTTCTGGGTGAGTCTGATTAGCTCTCAGGTGAGAACTGTTGCTTTGGAATAAGGATCACAAACTCAAATGTTTCCAAGGACTGGGAGGGGTGGGGCCCGGTGGTGAGGGCAGTGGCGGCCCGGTATCCTTTGGCTGTCCGCAGGAAGCAGCCCTTCTTCCCATTCCAGCTGCTTCTGGGCATGTGGGAATACTACACAGCATCGCCAGAACTTCTGTTTTTAAAAGGTAAGACAAAGATCCTCCATTTCTTCTGAGAAATTTCCTCATCTTTAAGTGTTGGCAACACAGTTTGAAAAATGTAAAATCCTTGTGCTGACCAAACAAAACACCTTCGTGGACAGTTTCTGACCTCAGGGTGCCTTCTCTAAGTCAAAGATTCCATTAAGAGTCATTCAAAATGAGTCCTATTCAAAGTAACCTAAGAAATACACCCAATGTCCTGGGCTTGCTTTCTTTTCTTGTGATTCCGTGGGATAGCAGGGCAACAGGGAAAATGTTATTACATACCTTCTAGAAAGGATAATTTAAATATCTCCAGCTCTAGTTTATGTGCGTCCAGATTTTAATATAATAATCCTTCTCAGCACAACATATTTCTTTGGAAATGAACTTTGGATGCATTTCAGCTTTTAATGCATGGAATTATGCAAGATAGGGGTTGGAAAAGTTTCACACGCCGTAGAAGAGCGGCCACAAAAGAACACTCAGCCCAATAACTGAAAATCTCAGTGGTATATGCTTCAATTATTGGGTCTTGGGTATTCAGGGCTGACTACATTTTCCTGCATATTGAATTATTGTGGCATTAAGTTCCTGTAACATTTAGGGAATAGATGTGTGAAAAGTGACAGAGAAGAGAAATTTAAAAAGCAGGCATGACATTCCTTTTTATTATGTTTATCTGTCCTCTCAAGGACAAAAGAGGTGCCTTCCATCTGTTTAAATCTTGGACTGGCATTTCCAGCCCTGAGGTGCCGGAGGGTTTGTGGGTCTTACTCGTACACCCGACTCTGCAATTCAGCCCCCAGACTTCCATTTCATCAGGGGGAATCTGCTATTATGCTTGCGCATTCCTCTCTCGCGGTGAAAGTTTGCTCTGCCCTCCACGGAGTTTGTTGATGGCTTTGTAGTTGTACACTATCTGTCTCAGGCTGCCGACAGGATGGAGAGGCTTGCTCAGAGCATACCTGTAGCTCTGCGGTAACCCCATTTTGTTCCCTTTATATGTTGCATTTCAGTTTTTGTGGTCTCTGAAGATATGATTTGGTATGTGTTGGCAGGTCAACAGAGGGAAAAATTCCAGGGATGAAATCCAAGGTTGTCACTATTACTTCTGGAATATAAATATAGAATAATAGTCGGTGGGATTTCCCCATAGTCCACACCAGTGTATGGGAGATAGGATTCATCTACGATATTCACATCTGGCTAATAAGAAAGTGGTATTTTGTTTCACTCTTACGATTTCTCCTTGTGTGTTTTCGGTCTTGGGGTCCCAGTGGAGGAGATGGAATTTGTATGTTTTTGGATCTCTAGCCAAATAGCATCTAATCTCTCCTTAAGCATGAATAAAGTCTTTACAAGCACAGACACAGTTGAGAAAACTGCAGTTGGGTGGGAATGCGAGCGTACTGCCGTTTGGAGAACAAGCGCAGAAATGTTTGCCTGATGCAGTTTTTGTACTTTGGAAAGTAACTGAGAAAGGGATAGGAACAACAGGCAGATCTTTAATTAAAGGAGCCATTTTAGAAAGGAGAAAAACATTATGGAAATTGAAAAGAAATATTTTGGATTCTGACTCAAGCCCTGGTATGAGTTTGGAATGTTCTAATCTGTTCAGCATGAGCCAGAAATAGTTTCCTAAGGAGGCAGACATAGGCTCTTCCCAGCGGACCTTGGCTTCCTAGTTTTGGTGCTGTAGGTAGACGTTGTTCTGTTGGCTCTTCTGCTGAGTGGCCACTTAGTGATGTTGATGAAAATTCTCACTCTGGTCCGTGCGGTGGTGTGAGGAGTCCCAGAGTTCATTTCCCATCAGTCCCTGCTATGACGCTGTTCACTATTTCCCGACCCAGTGAACGTAGTCGATTCTTAACCTCTCTGGTCATGAATTTCATCCACTATTTCCTGACCCAGTGAAAGTAGTAGGTTCTTAATCTCTCTGGTAATGAATTTCTTTATAAAATCGAGAGGATAGTATTTGCTTTGCTGCCCCATGAAATTATGATAGACAACTGAGATAAAAAATTACAAGTGCTTCTCAAATTGCTAAGTGATTCAGAGATGTACGGAATTATTAGTCAGTCTACTACTGGGAGGACAAGAGGAACTAGGCAACTTCCCGGCCCACATAAAAAGGTTGTAAGTGGGATCAAATGTTCTTTAGTAAGTCATTTAGGAGGATGGGGCCATTGCAATCAACCTCAGTGGTTAGTCAGATTTGAACTCAAATCTTTGCTTTACTAACTGTATACAGCACAGTGTGTTTTTGAGTCTTACTTTCTTCATCTATAAAAACAGCTACAAACTCCACAACACAGAGTGATTGTGTACTTTAAATGAGATGATATATAGGAAAGTACTTATATAGCTCGGTTCCTATTAGAGGCTCAATAAGGGTTTTTGTTTGTTTTGTTGTTGTTGTTTTTAAAATTTTATTTATTTAACAGAGAGAGAGAGAGAGATCACAAGTAGGCAGAGAAGCAGGCAGAGAGAGAGGGGGAAGCAGGCTCCCCACTGAGCAGAGAGCCCAATGCAGGGCTTGATCCCAGGACCCTGAGATCATGACCTGAGCTGAAGGCAGAGGCTTAAGCCACTGAACCACCCAGGTGCCCCAATAAGTTTTGATTGGATTCACTGAGTCATACACTGACAGAGATATTCTGAAACCATATGCAATCTACTAAGGATATCCAAGATACTGTGAACCACTTTGTTGGACCAGCCTAGCTCCTTTTAATAAATCTGAAGAAACCTGAATTCAAGTTTCACTGTACCAGTAGGAGACTGGCCAAAAGGCCCCTCCTTAATAAATACTGTACGTGCAATGGTGTTATTCCTTCTGGATAAAGCATTGCTTCTCCAGATGTCCTCTTTCCCAATGCAAGTACCTCTGCACAGAGAACACATGAGGAGATGATTGCCTATTAGCTCTTCAGCCATTAGTTGGTTGAGCTTGAGTTAGACAAACATCGGAGGGGCAGGGTTAGGTCTGAAGGTCAATGGGTAAGGGGAATATTTGGTGTGGTCAAAATCACCATCAAATTGCCCGTAACCCCACTATGTCTGATTTTTGTGCATATGTAATGAACCAACACAGTTTTACCCCAGAGTTGTATTAGAAGGTTGTTTTCACGTGTGTACCAATTGAAATATTTGACTTGTGTTTAGGATTCAGTTTATATGAAAAATATTTATTTTTGTTCTTATAGTTGAATTTACTCAATTTAAATCTGTTTTGACGTCACTCACTGTACTTTACTAAGTGGAGCTTGCTGAATACAGTGTCCTGGTAGAATGGGACACCAAATACGCTTGTTTAAAATGGAAACAGCTGGAGGGAGAGGTCTGCATCCTGGACCATTATGTAGAGAGGGTGATCACAGTGGAGCATCAGTGAGGAGTTGCTCTGGGAGGCCAGAGGGCAGCAAGGGAAAATTGGGTAAAAGGAGGATGAACAAAAGGCAAGATATTTTTATTTTTTATTTTAACAATTTATTAATTTTGTTTATTAACATATAATGTATTATTTGCCCCAGGGATACAGGTCTGTGAATCATCAGGCTTACACATTTCACAGCACTCACCATAGCACATACCCTCCCCAATGTCCATAACTCAGCAACCCTATCCCTCCCCCCACCCCAGCAACCCCCAGTTTGTTTCGTGAGATTAAGAGTCTCTTATGGTTTGTCTCCCTCCTGATCCCACCTTGTTTCATTTTTTCCCTCCCTACCCCCCACAAACCCCTGCCCTGCCTCTCAAATTCCTCATATCAGAGAGATCATATGATAATTGACTTTCTCTGATTGACTTACTTTGCTCAGCGTAATACCCTTTAGTTCCATCCACATCATTGGAAATGGCAAGATACCATTTTTTTGATGGCTGCACAGTATTCCATTGTATATATATATACCACATCTTCTTTATCCATTCATCTGTTGATGGACATCTAGGTTCTTTCCATAGTTTGGCTATTGTAGACATTGCTGTTATAAACACTGGGGGGCACGTGCCTCTATGGATCACTACATTTGTATCTTTAGGGTAAATACCCAGTAGTGTGATTGCAGGGTCAGAGGGTAGCTCTATTTTCAACTTTTTGAGGAAACTTCATGCTGTTTTCCAGAGTGGTTGCATCAGCTTGCATTCCCACCAATAGTGTAGGAGGGTCCCCCGTTTTCCACATCCTCACCAACATCTGTCCTTTCCTGACTTATTAATTTTAGCCATTCTGATTGGTGTGAGGTGGTATCTCACTGTGGTTTTGATTTATATTTCCCTGATGTCGAGTGATGTTGAACACTTTTTCATGGGTCTGTTGGCCATCTGGATGTCTTCTTTGTGGAAATGTCTGTTCATGTCCTCTGCCCTTTTCTTGATTGGATTATTTGTTCTTTGGGTGTTGAGTTTGATAAGTTCTTTATCAATTTTGGATACAAGCCCTTTATCTGATATGTCATTTGTGAATATCTTCTCCCATTCTGTCTGTTGTCCTTTGGTTTTGTTCACTGTTTCCTTTGCTGTGCAAAAGCTTTTTATTTTGATGAAGTCCCAATAGTTCATTTTTGCCCTTGCTTCCCTTGCCTTTGGCAATGTTTCTAGGAAGAAGTTGCTGCAGCTGAGGTTGAAGAGGTTGCTGCCTGTGTTCTCCTCAAGGATTTTGACGGATTCCTGTCTCACATTGAGGTCTTTCATCCATTTTGAGTCTATTCTTATGTGTTGTGTAAGGAAATGGGTCCAGTTTCATTTTTCTGCATGTGGCTGTCCAATTTTCCCAACACCATTTGTTGAAGATGCTGTCTTTTTTCCATTGGACATTCTTTCCTGCTTTGTCTAAGATTAGTTGATCATAGAGTTGAGGGTCTAATTTTGGGCTCTCTATTCTATTCCATTGATTTGTCTGTTTTTGTGCCAGTATCATACTGTCTTGATTACAGCTTTGTAATAGAGCTTGAAGTCTGGAATTGTGATGCCACCAACTTTGGCTCTCTTTTTCAACATTCCTCTGGCTATTCAGGGTCTTTTCTGGTTCCATATAAATTTTAGGATTATTTGTTCCATTTCCTTGAAAAAAAATTGATGGTATTTTGATAGGGAGTGTATTAAATGTGTAGATTGTTTAGGTACCATAGACATTTTTGCAATATTTGTTCTTCCAACCCATGAGCATGGAAGGTTTTCCCATTTTTTTGTGTCTTCCTCTATTTCTTTCATGAATACTTTATAGTTTTCTGAGTACAGATTCTTTGCCTCGTTGGTTGGGTCTATTCCTAGGTATCTTAGGTTTTGGGTGCAGTTATAAATGAAATTGACTCCTTAATTTCTCTTTCTTCTGTCTTGCTGTTGATGTATAGAAATGCAACTGGTTTCTGTGCATTGATTTTATATCCTGACACTTGACTGAATTCTTGTATGAGTTCTAGCCATTTTGGAGTAGAGTCTTTTGGGTTTTCCACATAAAGTATCATATCATCTGCAAAGAGTGAGAGTTTGACTTCTTCTTTGCTGATTCATATGCCCTTTATTTCTTTCTGTTGTCTGATTGCTGAGGCTAGGACTTCTAGTACTATGTTGAGTAGCAGGGGTGATAGTGGACATCCCTGCCATGTTCCTGACCTTAGGGGGAAAGTTCTCAATTTTTCCCCATTGAGAGTGATATTTGCTGTGGGTTTTTCATAGATGGCTTTGATGATACTGAGGTATGTACCCTCTATCCCTAAACTTTGAAGAGTTTTGATCAAGAAAGAATGCTGTACTTTGTCAAATGCTTTTTGAGTATCTGTTGAGGGTATCATATGGTTCTTGTTCTTTCTTTTATTAATGTATTGTATCACATTGATTTGTGAATGTTGAACCTTGAAGCTCTGAAATAAATCACACTTGGTCATGGTGAATAACCCTTTTAATGTACTGTTGGATCCTACTGGCTAGTATTTTGGTGAGAATTTTCGCATTTGTGTTCATCAAGGATACTGGTCTGTAATTCTCTTTTTTGATGGGGTCTTCGTCTGGTTTTGGGATCAAGGTGATGTTGGCCTCATAAAATGAGTTTGGAAGTTTTCCTTCTATTTCTGTTTTTTGGAACAGTTTCAGGAGTTAGGTATTAACTCTTATTTAAATGTCGGGTAGAATTCACCTGGGAAACCATCTGGCCCTGGGCTCTTGTTTGTTGTGAGATTTTTTGATGACTGCTTCAATCTCCTTACTGGTTATGGGTCTGTTCAGGTTTTCTATTTCTTCCTGGTTCAGTTGTGGTAGTTTATATGTCTCTAGGAATGCAACCATTTCTTCCAGGTTGTCAAATTTGCTGGGGTATAGTTGGTCATAATATGTTCTTCTAACTGTTTGCATTTCTTGGGTGTTGGTTGTGATCTTTCCTCTTTCATTCATGATTTTATTAATTTGGGTCCTTTCTCTTTTCTTTTTCATATGTCTGGCCAGGGGTTTATCAGTCTTATTAATTCTTCCAAAGAACCAGCTCCTAGTTTCATTGATTTGTTCTACTGTTCTTTTGGTTTCTATTTCATTAATTTCTGCTCTGATCTTTATTATTTCTCTTTTCTTGCTGGGTTTAGGCTTTCTTTGATGTTCTTTCTCCAGTTCCTTTGGGTGTATGGTTAGGTTGTGTACTTGAGATCTTTCTTGTTTCTTGAGAAAGGCTTGTATTGCTATATACTATCCTCTCAGGACCACCTTTGCTGTGTCCCAAAGATTTGAACAATTGTGTTTTCATTTTCATTTGTTTCCATGAATTTTTCAGTTCTTTTTAAATTTCCTGGTTGACCCATTCATTCTTTAGTAGAATGCTGTTTAGCCTCCATGTATTTGAATTCTTTCCAACTTTCTTCTTGTGATTGAGTTCTAGTTTCAAAGCATTGTGGTCTGAAAATATGCAAGGAATGAACCTAATCTTTTGGTACCAGTTGAGACCTGATTTGTGACCCAAGATGTGATCTATTCTGGAGAATGTTCCATGTGCAGTAGAGAAGAATGTGTATTCTGTTGTTTTGGGATGGAATGTTCTAAATATATATGTGAAGTCCATCTGGTCCAGTGTGTCATTTAAAGCCCTTATTTCCTTGTTAATTTTTTATTTGGATGATCTGTCCATTTCAGTGAAGGGGTGTTAAAGTCACCTACTACTATTATATTATTGCTGATGTGTTTCTTTGATTTGTTACTAATTGATTTATATAATTGGCTGCTCCTATGTTGGGGCATAGATATTTAAAATTGTTAGATCTTCTTGTTGGACATACCCTTTAAGTATGATATAGTGTCCTTCCTCCTCTCTTATTGTAGTTTTTGCTTTATATCTAATTTATCTGATATGAGGATTGCCACCCCAACTTTCTTTTGATATCCATTAGCATGGTAAATTTTTTTTCACTCCCTCACTTTAAATCTGGAACTGTTTTTGAGTTAAAAATGAGTTTCTTGTAGACAGCATATTGATGGGTCTTTTTTTTTTTAATATCCATTTTGATACCCTGTATCTTTTGATTGGGGCATTTAACCCATTTACATTCAGGGTAACTATTGAAAGATATGAATTCAGGGGCACCTGGGTGGCTCAGTGGGTTAAAGCCTCTGCCTTCAGCTCAGGTAGTCATCTCAGGAACCTGGGATTGGGCCTCACATCGGGCTGTCTGCTCAGCAGGGAGCCTGCTTCCTCCTCTCTCTCTCTCTGCCTGCCTCTCCACCTACTTGTGATCTCCCTCTGTCAAATAAATAAAAAAAAATCTTAAAAAAAAGAAAGATATGAATTTAGTATTGAATTTGTATTGCCTGTAAGGTGACTGTTATTGTATATTGTCTCTGTTCCTTTCTGGTCTGCTACTTTTAGGCTCTGTCTTTGCTTAGCGGACCTGTAGGACTGGTTTGGTGTTTACAGATTCTTTTAGTTTTTGTTTATCCTGGAAGCTTTTTAATCTCTACTTCTATTTTCAATGACAGCCTAGCTGGATATAGTATTCTTGGCTGCATATTTTTCTCATTTACTGCTCTGAATATATCATGTCAGTCCTTTCTGGTCTGCCAGGTCTCTGTGGATAGGTCTGCTGCCAAATTAGTATTTCTAACATTGTATGTTACAGACCTCTTGTCCCTAGCTGCTTTCAGGATTTTCTCTTTGTCACTGAGACTTGTAAGTTTTACTATTAGATGAAGGGGTGTGGACCTATTTTTATTGATTTTTGAGGGGGGTTCTCTATGCCTCCTGGATTTTGATGCTTGTTCCCTTCACCAAATTAGGGAAATTCTCTGCTATAATTTTCTCCAATATACCTCCTGCCCTGTCTTCTTCTCTGGGATCCCAATTATTCTAATATTGTTTCATCTTATGGTATCACTTAATCTCTTGACTTTTCCCTTCATGGCCCAGTAGTTGTTTGTCTCTCTTTTGCTCAGCTTCTTTATTCTCCATTATTTGGTCTTCTATATCACTAATTCTCTTTTCGGCCTCATTTATCCTAGCAGTAAGAGCCTCCATTTTTTATTGTACCTCATTAATAGCTTTTTTGATTCCAACTTGGTTAGATTTTAGTTCGTTTATTTCTCCAGAAAGGGATTCTGTAGTATCTTCCATTTTTTTTTCAAAACCAGATAGAACCTTGATAATCTTTATTCTGAACTCTAGTTCTGACATATTACTAATATCCATATTGATTAGATCCCTAGGCATTGGTAGTGTCTTTTTTTTTTTTTTTTTATTTTTTTGTGGTGAGTTTTCTGCCTTGTCATTTTATCCAGATGAGAATAGATGAATGAGAGAACAAAATACTAAAAGGGTAGCAATGACCCCAGAAAAATATACACTAACCAAATCAGAAGAGACCCAAAACCAGGGGGAGAAGAAAGGGGGAGAAAAAGGAAAAAAAGGAGAGGAAAGAATGTGATCAGGCTGGAGACTTGAACAAAGCCATGCACTAGATTTAGGGTATATTTCGATCTTTTAGAAGAAGCTGTATCCCAAATTTTTAAAGAAAAATACCCTATATGTATATAAAAAATAAGGTTAAATACAATGAAGGATAAAATATGACTGTAACAATGAAAATTAAAAAATTTTTAAAAAGGTATAGATAAGATAAAATAGTTAAACTTAAAATAGGAAAGAGGAAAAATTTAAAAAATAGAATAAGAAAAATTTAAGAAACTTAACTTTGAAAGATTAAAGGATCATGGGGGAAAAGCCATGAATTCTATATGCTGCTTTCCTCTAGCTCTGGAGTTCTGAAGTTCTCATTGATCAGTGAACTTTGTCTTGGCTGGATGTTCTTGCTGATCTTCTGGGGGAGGTGCCTGTTGCAGTGATTCTTAAATGTCTTTGCCTGAGGCAGAATTGCACCACCCTTGCCAGGGGCCAGGCTAGGTAATCTACTCAGGTTCACTCTCAGGAGCTTTTGTTCCCTGAACACTTTCCATACAGCTTTGGAGGATGAGAATGAAAATGGCGGCGGCTTTGCAATCTCCAGCCTGGAGGAGCTGAGAGCTCAGGGCCCTACTCCTCAATGTGCCCTCAGAGAAAAGCAGTCAATCCCTCCCATCTCCCTGATCTCTGGCCATGCTCTTTGATCACCCAGCCTGCAACCAAGCATTTCTATCTCTGGCACACAGCCCCGTTTGGAGTCTCCAAACCCAGCAGATTCCTGCCACAAGCTCCTGTGCTGCTCTTCCCAGAGGAGGGAAGAGGGGGGCCTCTCTGGATCTGCCACTTATGGGGTCCCTGGTTGAAGAGCAGTGCCCTGACTATGCCTTGGATCATGGTTTAAGGTAACCCCGAGCTGAGAGCCCACTGCTCAGCTCCATCTCTGCAGCCAGCTTCCCTGCTCTGATACCTGGGAGTTCTGCCACACTCAGGCACCCCTAGTCTTTCTGTGACCCTGCAGGTCCTGAAACCAAACTCAGGGCTCCACCCCCCGCTTAGTCTCTGGAGTGATGTCTTCCAGTGGACCAGACTTCTAAAAGCTGTGATTTCGTGCTCTTTCTCACTTGCTGGGAGCCGGCCCCTCCCCCCGCAGTCTATCTTCCCAAATGTTGCCTCAGATTCACTTCTCTGCATGCCCTACCTTCCAGAAAGTGGTCAATTTTCTATTCCTAGAATTGCTGCTCTTCTCCTCTTCTATCTCCTGTTGAGTTTATAGGTGTTCAGAATGGTTTGATAACTATCTAGCTGAACTCCTGGAACCTGATGATATTTAGGTCTCCTACTCCTCTGCTGTCTTGCTCATTTCCTGGGGCAAGATATTTTCAAACGTGTGTTCTTAGTGAATATATAGGTACTCAACCAACAATTAAGTAAATGAATGAATTATGATTGCAGGAAGTTTGTTCCATTTGTGTCCCTGTCTGTGAATAGAAGAATTTCTGTTTTATAGCACCCTTAGAAGCATTAACTATTTTACAAATTTTTGTGCCAATCTGACAGAAAAACATATTGTTTCACTTTTTGTTTTAATGTACATTTGAAAACATTAGTGTCAATCTCTTCCTTTCACAGAGTAGAAGGACAGGAACAGTTAGCTGATTGCTTGATCCTTGGTCTGAGTTTAGCTACCTCGATCAATGTTACTTTGATGCCCATGACTTCCTATGACAGTCACTTGCCTTAGCGGGGTTTGTTTGATCTGGGGTGCCCCTTTGAAGAACTGTTCACTTAGAACTGGTCTGGTGCTAAGCCAGTTTCCGTTCCTGATCTGTCCAGGACTGGGAGCTTACTGACCTCTCCCTTAGATCAGACCTCAGCTGAGGACAGGTGGTATCCACACATCATTGCACACCTCAGGACCCTCTCAACTCTCCTTTCCTTCTCTGTGCCTGTCCCACCTCCACCCATCCTACTGCTGTTAGCTCAAGCCCCCTTCCTTCCAGGAATGATTTCTTTCTCTGCTGAATCCATCACACAACTGACCAAACCACTCATTGAACCAGAGTAAGTATCAAGTAAATGACCCAGACAAAAAATTGGCATTTTTTGTAATACCTAGGTTTGCCTGTGGTGGGTGAGTAATAAGAACAATGCTCACTGGAGACAATGGTTTCACCATAATGGCATTGTGTCTGAGATGGAAAAGAATCCTGAACTCAGGGTTCAATTCAATAAGCAGCACCTGTGTGGTGTAATAACTCTGATTTCCAGTTTTCCCAGCTAGGGACTCACCATTTAGCCAATGGCAAACAGCTTAATCTCTGTGCCTTGGTTTTCTCATCTGTGAGGTCAAGATGCTGTGTGGTAACCTCGCAGAGCAGAGTTGCCTGGATTACATAGCCTGAGGTCCAGCCAATGGCTAAATGAAAGGACTGATTTAAAGGAAGTTAAAAAGCAGATAAAAGTGACACCAACCCAGAGATCGCATTACTCAACTCAAGTTGCTGTGTTCTGAGGAATTAGAAGCCATGATCTAGGATTTGAGTATAACTCAGGGAACAATTTTGGTCTAACAGCTTCAAATATATTTACAACAGCCGATCCCCCATTTCAACCCTGTTTTTTACTCTATAAACGTCCTTCTCTATGTCTAAAGAAATTCTGCCTAAATTCCTTAAGGGTCTGACCCTTTTTGAGCCTTAGTTTATGTTATTTTGTTCTTGTACTTGACATTACCTCAAATAGTCTTGTAAAATCTTGCTTCTCTTCCCTTCAGAATTTTATATTCCTCAAAGAGGCACTTCCCCCACTTCCTTCAGAAAAATAGCTGCATTGCTTTTGTAACTTTTTTTTTCCTATTAATATAGGTAAAAATTTCAAGTTCCATGAATGATACAGATTGTCCTTCCTGGCACTATTACCATGTAGAGAATAACCTAGAACAAAGTAATCTAAGCAAAATTAACATTTGGCAAATCCGTATTCAACTTGGTCATAGCTGTTGAGAGGTCTTCTAGAGGACTACAGAAATGGAAGCTGATAATCTGGTCTTGGAGAGACAGAATTGCCCAGAATGGCCAGTAGGCTGGGCAGCACAGTGTTATTGTTCTCTGGTATGGTTCATGGGTGTAGGTACCATGATCCAACAGCCTTTTTTATTTGTTTATTCATTGAATAGTTGTTCACCATCTCAGGTGAAAATAGTTATCATTTGTTTTCAGGAGAAGGTGGACTGCTCAAAACTTTTGAAATAGCAATTATTCATTTAAGAAATATTTTTTGAGGGTCTGTCCTGGGCTGAGAGCAGGGGATTAAAAAAAAAATGACCAAGACCCAGTTCTTACTCTATAGAAGTTCATTGACTGGTGGGGAGAGATGGACAAACCAACAGTTAGTTACAATCAGTTTGACTGACGCCCTGATAGAGGTCAGAACTGAGAGAGGCATGGTGCCTCTTCTGAGGGGTAAGAGTGGGAGTCAGAGAGGAAGACGTCCTGGAAAAACTGCTGCTTCCAACATCCATCAGGGCAGGTCACAATGTTCATGTGGAGTGCACATGGGATGTGACATGGGAAGGAAGATAATGCATGAACATGTTGTTTCCTATTGCTGCTGTCACAGATTGTCACAGAGTAGGTGGCTTAAAACAACAAAAACTCCAGAGGTCTGAAGT
The DNA here is from genome assembly GCF_002288905.1 of Enhydra lutris kenyoni. NCBI lineage: Eukaryota > Metazoa > Chordata > Mammalia > Carnivora > Mustelidae > Enhydra > Enhydra lutris. The sequence goes on along the minus strand of NW_019154085.1, from coordinate 71,959,512 downwards.
CTGCTGTGGGTCTTCTTGGGCTGAAATGAAGGTGTTGGCAAGACCATGTTACTTCTGGAAGCTCTAGGGAAGAATTTATTTTCAATTCCCAGAATCTCCCCTCATTCCTTGGTTTGTGTGTAAAGGTCATATTTACAGGTTCTAAGGAATAAGACCTAGGCTTTGGGGGGGGGCACTATTTTGTCTACCACAATGGGCAAAGGGCATTTTGGGGGGAAGGAGAAGGAACTCCAACCTGAAGTTATTTGAATATACTTTGAGTGGTTCAGTGCTTGGTTTGAAAGATAGCTGTAGAACAAATCAAGTATAAACCATTTACCTTCTTATACGTAATCCGAGTCTCACATTACGCCCCTGAAACTTCATGAATGGCCCTGTTCAAGTGAAGAAATGAGTTACGATTTGACAGTTCTTCTTAGGAAAGAAAAATACAGATTAGGACAGTGTTCTTTCTTACAATGAAGCTATATGAAATTCTACCTTAAATACTGTGGATTCAGAGTCAGTTAATAAATTGTGAGTCATCTTGACAGGAAGGACCATTGCTGGACTCAGTTTACCTTGCTTAAGAACTGGCTTATTTCCATTTGCTTCTCTTCCTTCTATTCTCTGTATTTCAGAGTAGTAACCTGCAGGTGTGTCTCTTTCTCACCTTCCCTGTCACTGAGCCCAAACTGGGGGGACTCGTGCCACCCCTGAATCAGCACTGGCCTCCCCAGCTGGTGTCTGCTGAGCCTGGTCCAGCTGCTCTGCTAGCTTCAGTTGTGGCAGCTAACAGGACATTCCAGGTCTCATTGATGTCTCTGCAGTGGTGGAGGCTGAGGTAGAAAGGATGGTGCATGCTTGCTCCACTGCAGGGGCACATGGATAAAGGACATCCCAGATCTCTCATGCTGTCTGCTCTTGGTGGCCGAAGAGGAAGGTTCAGCTGCTGCAGAGAGTGGAAGGGTGTACCTTTCTTGTATCTCAGATTAAACTTAGAGAGTTGATGATAAGATTTTGATAGAAAAATGACAGGGCACCTGGGTGGCTCAGTGGGTTAAGCCTCTGCCTTCAGCACAGGTCATGATCACAGGATCCTGGGATCGAGTCCCACATCGGGCTCTCTGTTCAGCGGGGAGCCTGCTTCTCCCTCTCTCTCTGCCTGCTTCTCTGCCTACTTGTGATCTCTCTCTGTCAAATAAGTAAATAAAATCTTTTAAAATAAAAAGAAAAGAAAAGAAAAATGACAAACTGACCTCAAAGCTTCCTAATACATTTGTCTTAGGAGTGTTTTAATATGTATTACAAAATATTTAAATATTTATCACATTTGCAAACTGATTAAAAAAAAAGAAACTGCAAAACAAAGGAAGTTTCAGACATCAGGCATGCTTGAAACAGTCTTCAAGATGGGTTCAGCAGTGTTCCACTAGGCAGATGTATTTCCCTGTCAGCCTTGCCCACCCTGATGTCATCCCCGCCCTCTCCCGGGAGATGGCTAAGTAGGATGCCGGGGCATCGTAGCCTTCTGTGTAAGTGTGAGGCCAGTGTTTCCCTTGGTAACTGTGCTCTTCTCCAGTGTTCTTTCCTGTTAGCACCCCAGATTTATTCCTAAGCTGGCTTGTCTTTGGGTCCTGAGCCCTTTTTCTACCTTCTCTTTGGGGGCCTGGAGTTGCTGTGTTGGGGCAAGAAAGGCATGGGCTCTGACCTCAAGGACCTGGGGCGGAAACTGGCCTCTACCACTTGCTTGTTGTGCAAATGTGAGCTAGTCACATGGCTGTCATTCGCTGAGCACTGTTTGTATGTGTGATACTTCAGGCCGTCATCCCAACCATGCTGCTTTGTTGTAGGTAGAAGTAGAGAGACATGAAATCCTCATGGTTCATGAGCAACAGGGCTAGGATTCGAAGGTTGGTGTGTCTGGCTCTGAATCCAGGGCTTTCTGATGGTTTTCTTCAGAGTGAGAGGTTCTTCAGGGGAAGGTGGGTCAGGGCTGGATGGTGCACGGTTGGGGTAGTTATGGAACCCCAGTCCTTCCTTTGGGAAAACTTTTTCTGTCACCTGTTTGATAATTAAGAATTTGTTAGGAAAATTTTGGAGTAATAAAGGTATAAAAAAACAATTATATTTTTACTTCATTATGCCTTTCTAAGTGATGTAATCTCTTGGAGACTCTTCACTGTAATCTTGAGGTGATGATAGCATAATCCTTATAGGATTGTAGAAAAGATTGAAGGAAACAAAACAAGTAAACCATCAGATATAGGGTAGGACCTCCCATACCAGTTAGTTCTCTTTTTCCCTATCATACAAAGTCTTTGCATTTAAGGTAGGACTCAACTGTGCCCAGGGCACAACCGAACCATTTATTTGGATATTTTTACATTATTTATGATAATGGTTAATTAATTCAACAAATATTTGTTTAGAACTAATTGTGAGCCTAGAAATGTGTTAGGTCTGTGGCCGGGGACAGCCTGGTGGGGAGGTGGGCTGGGTAGCCCTCTAATATGGCAGCTGTTAGAGATATCTCCCCCTGCCCCATCCTACCCCGAAGGGCACTTGATGTCTGAAAACCTCCATGGGATTCTTATCTTTGGCTCTCTCTTCAAAATTTCTCACCAACATTCAAAGCCATCAAGAGAGGCAACTTCTCAGTTTTTGTGAGTTTGTTCCCTAGGAGAGGTGGGTTGGATGGTAGATTTGGATGGAGACCTGAGATGAAGAAGAGGGATCGGTGGGACGTAGGGGCAGCTACAAGGTCAAAATGTAATTCCTCCTGACTCAGCCAGAGCCTGTGCCATTGTCAAGGGACTATGATGGCACTCATGTTATGTTCTTTTAGTCTTGGGCCTACTGTGCTGGCCTGGGGATGCCTCTTGGAGTCTGTCCACTGATCATTGATGCAGGGTGGTTTTGTCTAAGAAGGCAGACACCTCAGGCCAATGAAATTTGAGGAGACTAATTGGTAAAACCACCAGACTCAGGCTGGGGGAATGGGGATGAGTGGATTAAGAAGCAGTGAGTCAAGGACCCAGAGTGGCACACTTGAACTTTCATGGATATTAAGGTTGGTGGGAGGTGGGGGGGTGGGCAGCAAAGGCCAATTTCAACCAACTCAGAGAAAAATGGACTTAGTTGGAAAAAACCTTGAGAGTTTTTCTAAATTTGGTAATAATAAGGAGTTACACCAGCTCTGGGCCTGGCAAAAATAAGTTGTTACACAAGGTGAAAAAGACCAGATAAGAAAATGAAGGGAAGAGATCATTCAGGACAAGAAATCTCTTGGATGATATCCTGAGAAAAGAGAGGGTCCGGCCTATACCAAGAGACTGGTCTGGTCAAGAAAAGATACTAAGAAATGTTCACAAGAGACTAACAGTAAAATAATGAATTGCAATCACAAATGTTAACTTGTGCCAGACACTCATCTAAGTCCTATGTATGAGCTCCCTCAAGTCTACTGACATTCTTATGAATTAGGTACTTTCATTATCCCCATTTTACAGACCAGTTAGCACTGAGGCACAGTTAGGCTAAGGTGCTTGCCTAAGGTCAGTGGTGAGGCCAGAGTTCCACCGAGATCCTGATCCTAGAACCCATGCTCTCAAAATACTTGCTTCCTCCGGACAAATTGCACCAGGTACTCAGGAAAGGTCTTATGAGAAGCTAAGGCTGGAGCAGTGGTTTTTAACAGGGACCAAACATCCTGGATTAGTGAGCAAGTTAGTGTGCCTGTTAGTGTATGGTCCCCCCCCGCCACCTGGCCCGATGAATGGGCAAACATAGTATGGGTCCCTTGTCCAGAGATGTCAAAGACCCCAAAGAGGTAAGAGTCCTGAGGCTGGGCTTCTAAGTGGCCCATTGAGCCATAGGGCTGAGACTGATCAGTGTCCTCAGGGTGGAAGTCTGATACCAGTATCCCAGTTATTGATATTTACATATTGATATATTTTTGGTTGTTGTTCTTTGTGGCTCTGACAATTTTGGCCAAATGTATTTTGAGACTATGAGTGTGTTCAAATTTAGAATCACTACATCTTCCTGGTGAGCTGAATATATCATCACTTCGTACTGCATCCTTTATTTCTAGTAATTCTATTTGCCTTGAAATCTATTTTGTCTGGTATAGAGACACATAAGCTTTTTGTTGTTGGTTGGTCTAGTATTTGCCTTGCCTTTTTCCATCCTTTTACGTTTATTCTTTCATATCTTGGTTTTAGTGTGTCTCTTGTGATCAGTAAGTAGCTGTTTCTTTCTTTCTTTTTTTTTTTTTTTTTTTAAAGATTTTATTTATTTATTTGACAGAGAGAGACCACAAGCAGGCAGAGAGGCAGGCAGAGAGAGAGGAGGAAGCAGGCTCCCCGCCGAGCAGAAAGCCCGATGCGGGGCTCGATCCCAGGACCCTGAGATCATGACCTGAGCCGAAGGCAGCGGCTTAACCCACTGAGCCACCCAGGCGCCCCTCTTTCTTTTATTTTTAAAGATTTTATTTATTTATTTGACAGAGACAGTGAGAGAGGAACACAAGCGGGGGGAGCGAAGAGGGAGAAGCCAGGGAGCCCTATGCGGGGCTCGATCCCAGGACCCTGTGTTCATGGCCCAAGCTGAAGGCAAACACTTAAAGACTGACCCAGGCACCCCAGTAAATAGCTGTTTCTTTAAAAAAAAAGTTTAGTCTTATCACAGTCAAAAGTTTATCAACATCTCTACTCTTGTCCCAAACACAAGAACCTTAGACAGTTCTAACTTCCATCATTTTTCATGATTTATATGCTCTTTGATCATATGTTTTATTGCCACCATTTTGTTTTGAGTGTTGTAATGCATGCTGTGTACACTGACTTGGTTCCCCTTTAGGAC
>NW_019154085.1:71954460-71954657 GCF_002288905.1 Enhydra lutris kenyoni | reverse complement strand
GGAGCCACTCCTTCTGCCAGATGCTGGGAGCCACTCCTTCTGCCAGATGCTGGGAGCCACTCCTTCTGCCAGATGCTGGGAGCCACTCCTTCTGCCAAATGCTGGGAGCATTGGTGCTGATGACTTTCAACTGAATCTCTCACTGGAAATTGTTATCAGCAGAAGAGTATGGTCTTGCTCAAAGCAGTGCCCCAACT